>NC_081202.1:29552485-29647485 GCF_902713425.1 Acipenser ruthenus | reverse complement strand
AACGAGTGTGTTGTCGTGGCAGTTGGTGATCAAAGAAATAAAACAAAATAAAATCAATAAATAATAATGTCATAGACTTAAAGCCATACCTTTGAAGTCATAATGCATTGCAAGTGTTATTAGGGAATGTTGTGCTGTGTTTGCAAGCGCTTCAATGTGCTGCTCTGCAAGGTTTGGAGACAGCGGGTGCGTTCACGGAGATCAAGAGCAGCCGGAGATCAAGAGCAGCCGCCGCAGGGGAGGGATACCATGGTAAATAGGTTACCTATTTACCATGGTATCTCTCCCCTGGGTGCGTTGTGTTTTGGTGAGCATTAATGCAGGAAAGCAGCGGGCGGGATGGCGAGCTTGTCCTGCTGCTCCAACACAAGCTACCTTAAGAGCCGGTACGATGCGGGCAATGGGTGAAGTTCGTCAGGAGTACTGCATAAAAAAACGAGTGTGTTGTCGTGGCAGTTGGTGATCAAAGAAATAAAACAAAATATTACCACTGTATTACCAATATATATATATATATATATATATATATATATAATTGCATGCCCCGGTAGCTCCGATATGGAGTCTTGCATGCCCCGATAGCTACGATATGGAGTCTTTCCATCCTCCTCCGTTTGCTTCATTCCGGAGGTGCATGCAACATATATATATATATATATATATATATATATATATATATATATATATATATATATATATATATATATTTGCATGCCCCGGTAGCTAAAAGCTTAGTTACGGCTCTGGGCAAAACCAAAGCCCTTGGCCAGTATACAATATTTTTCTCTATGCATTCTTTTCTGTTGAGTGACACCGTTGAAACGGTGAGTCTCAGGTCGCCTGCGGATACATAAATCCAATCATTGCTTCTGAACCTGGTGTGTAATCCGAAGGTAACTGCTCACTTTTAACACGATTTAAGACGTTAATTCACGTTTTAAGTAATACAGTGTCCCCTTCAAACATGTTAAAGGAGAGATTCGGAAATAACATTCAAAACTATGCGCGAGTAAATACCATCCTAACTCCAAACATCCAAAAAAAAAAAAAAAGAAATAAAATAACAATAATAATAATAAAAATATATATATATATATATATATATATATATATATATATATATATATATATATATATATATATATATATATATATATAATTATTTGCATGCCCCGGTAGCTAAATGTATATATATATATATATATATATATATATATATATATATATATATATATATATATATATATATATTATTTGCATGCCCCGGTAGCTAAATGCTTAGTTACGGCTCTGGGCAAAACCAAAGACCATGGCCAGTATACAATATTTTTCACTATGCATTCTTTTCTGTTGAGCACTACTGACACCATTGAAACGGTGAGTCTCAGGTCGCCTGCAGATACATAAGTCCAATCATTGCGCCTGAACCTGGTGTGTAATCCCAAGGTAACTGCTCACTTTTAACACAATTTAAGACGTTAATTCACGTTTTAAGTAATACAGTGTCCCCTTCAAACATGTTAAAGGAGAGATTCGGAAATAACATTCCAACCTATGCGCGGGTAAATACCATCCTAACTCCTAACATCCAAAAAAAAAAAGAAAAAAGAAAAAAAATAACAATAATTTATATATATATATATATATATATATATAATTGCATGCCCGGTAGCTCCGATATGGAGTCTTGCATGCCCCGCTAGCTACGATATGGAGTCTTTCCATCCACCTCCGGTTGCTTCATATATATATATATATATATATATATATATATATATATATATATATATATATATATATATATATATATATATATAGTAATGACTTGGTAAGAATGGAAGTGTGAAACAGGTGTTCTTCAAAAGCAGCAATCACTTTTATTTTGCATTAAAGAACAGGCTACATACTTCTTAGCAAGACAGGTTACTTCTCCAGCTCTCCACTCCTGTCTAGCATGCAAGCTGCCTCTTACAGCCCACAACCCGTACAACATTGCAGGTTAACCACGACCAATCAGTGGCCACTATCAGCCCCACTCCCCCTGGCTCCTGCAAGGTACATATAATGATCCTGCAAGGTTGCACCAATAATCCAATATAGGGGAACAGTGTCTGCAGCAGGGTAAGCGTTCCTACGCATGGGAAGCACGGTCGCAGACCATGCAACTTTGCTCTGCAAAGCACTTCAAGCACCGACGCATGCACAAAGTCCCAATGACAGCCTTTTGTTACAATATATATTATTAGTGATTGTATTAGAGGCTCATATATCATCATTTGATCCTCGACTACCTTTTTTCTATATGGTCTCCTTTTCCAAACATAGATGAAAAAATTATGATTTTAAAATGTCGACTGCATCAGGATATACAACATAAAAGCTTGGCTGTTGAATAATTAACTGGAATGTCATTGAGTAAAACAGAAATATATTGGGAAAAAGAAATACAGACGTTTCAGCAGTTTAATATTAGTTAATGTTTTTTATTAACATTTATTATCAGTAAACTAAAGGGAGGTATTAACACTGTTGTAGAACAATCTTTTCTGAATTTGCTGTGGGACAAATTAATAAATGAAGTGTTTCTCCACTGCAGTGTCAGCAAATGTTATTACTGTATTTATATAAACCTTTATAGAAACAAAAGAGAAATATTTTCAGTAGAATAAGATTTTGTTCAACAAATCTAAAACAACACAGTGATAATACCAGTATTTGATGTTTTTCAGTTCAAATACCTTACACAAAGGATGCAAAAAATGCACACCATTTCATCAAAAAACAAGTTCTTTTATATTATACAGCAGAGAAAATGCCTTGAAAAGGGCTCCTCTCAGCCAGTTAAAGTATGTTCTGGGTTTCACAGTTTAACCTTGTGAGGAGAGTGACACTGGTAATATATAAGTGCTTGTGCCGTAATACTTTCCTAAAATAATAATTCTCTTCGAGAGACTTTGACTATAGTTCAGATTGCCATCACATTATAAAACAGCAATAAAAAAAATGAACGCCTAAATATTAGAAATGTTCTCGTTAATTCTCCCTATTGTGCAATAATACGTACATAAAAAATCCAATCAAATATCATAATATACAAATACAGAATACAAATATGTTCTAAATGTTTTACTTGTATGTGTTTAGTCTTTGACCAGGTAATCAACCTGGCAACACCTGAGAAAATAAAGGCAGCTTGTATTGGTTGCCAACAGGCCCTTATACAGTGATTCGAGTGAAAAAGACAACCCATTCTTCACAAAAATAATTTATTTTAACACATTTTTCCATTATTCTTATTTTTTATTTTAGCTTTTCTCTTCACATTTTTTAGTAAACAAAAAAAGCACAAACAAAATCTCAACGTGTTTCGACAGAGTCTTAATCATGAGTAAACTTAATTTGATACAGAGGAACACCCCTTTTTTTACACTCAATTCTCCACAGGCGATTAATCACCTTTACGTCACAAACCTTCAATTGACAATCAGAACAATCAAAAACAACTGAAATTAATAAATAATTAGGTACAGAAATGACAACAGAAGGCAGAAGACCATACTTTTTATATTATTTTAAACACTAAATCTGTACGTCAACACAAAACTTTTCATACCACTAAATATTCTTTTACTAAGTTACTTTTTTCTTTTTACTCTGCAACTTGAATAATGAACAGAGGTATATACTGTATACATACAAACATACATTCTACAAAAAATACCCATATTTAAAGTCTTCATTAAGGCCATGTGGTGGAACAGAATTAAAAAATATATCACAAAAGTTTCCCTTCTCAAGAGTTGTCTTCTCATGAATAAGACGAAACGCGCTGAGATTTTGTTTGTGCTTTTTTGTTTTCTAAAAAATATTTGAAGAGAAAAGCTAAAATAAAAAATAAGAATAATGGGAACAATTTGTTAAAATTGGTTAAAATTCAGCGCAATAGACAATGCAGCCATGCTCCAGTCACAAAAGCTATCCCTACTATCAACACATTAATATCCATAATTCTATTTATTTAACAGTTGGCATTTAAAAACTTTAGACACGAAGTTGTTACATGTCTTGCATCCCTAAAAAATTAAAAAATAAACATTTTTAAAATCATTACTGAATTAAACATTTTACCAGCGTTGAAAAATCTATATGTAGCGATCAATTATATATATATATATATATATATATATATATATATATATATATATATACACACACACACACACACACACACACACACAGTATATATAGCACTGTATTCATCCTATTTTTTCCTTTTCAAGCTCAAGTAAAAAACGTTTGTGTTTTTGCTTTCGTCACTTAGTTTAGGTTTATCAGAGGTACATGAATTAAAACTGTACCTCTAAACCTAAGTGAATTCATGCAAATCATGAAGGATTGCCATACAATTTAACATAATTAAACAAAGCAACGTCTTCCTCTTAACTTAGCAATAAATGAATTATGCAATTTACAGGAATATAAACAAACAACCAATGCATAAAAAATAAGTTTATTTCAGAGATAGTCTCGTTTAGAAAATCTGGAACCTGGTTGCCGGTCTGAAAAGTAACTGGAATCTCTGTACTTGTTCAGATTAGCCTGGCCTAAATTAATCACATTTCAAGACATTAATTTTCAAGATCTCCAATGAGTTTTTGTTTTCTTGGGAAACTACAAAATAATTAATTTACTGAACTGATCTGAGTGGAATGGAACTGCTGATTGAAGAAATTCAGAGACTGACAGATGATAATTATAGTAAAAGGCTGTTTTATGAGATAAGAAACAGGTTTATCCTTTGTGCCAGTTGTGCTGCACTGTGTGTTGGTTTTGTGATGTGGAAGCCGAGGGCTTAGGACCACCATACTCCTTTCATGTGTGACTTAAACTGGATTTGAAGTCAAGCATTCAGAGATGTAGTGTGTGTGTATTACCAACACACCTATTTCCATTAATATTCTGCATTTTGACAGGTTTGGTAAACTTAATTTGTTGACTCTAAAACAAGTATGTCGCCATTACAAAATAAGAGCCGAACTGTACATGTAAAAATGTAAGTCTGACATACCTATATACTCAACAACAGACAAAGGATAACAGTTAGATGTATGTGTGACATACACAATATGTAAGCCCCACTATATTCCACAGCAGGGAATAATAAGGCAAACAAATTAGTTTAAATAGTATCAGTGATGTGTAATTTTTCAATAACGTCAGGACGTGTGATGCAAGCTAACTGCAGTCTGTATTACTTCTTCGTCTTCGCTGACAGCAGTGTCCAGGTCCTTGTCTTTGCGCTCCACTTGTTGTTCTTTCACAAACTCCTCCTGTATCCTCTCCAGCTCCTGCAGCTCGGCTGTCAGCCTCTCCATGTGAAACTCTCGTCTGTTCTTCAGCAGCTTCATAGGGAAGGGATTCATATCATTAAATGCTATGTTCATTAGTTTCCTAAAGACAGAAGATACAGAGAAAACAAAATGCCACTGATGAAACAACTGCAAAGTTAAAGGACCTGGGAACTCTGCATTTTTCCCCCTTTCAAAAAATACACAAATAAATAAATAAACAATAAAGTATGGGCCTGCCAAAATTTAATTCATAAAAAGACACAAAAAGACAAACATACACACTTGAGAAACAATGCAGTTTTTTTTTTTAATTTAGTCATTGCCAATTATTATTATTTTTTATTATTTTCTCCCCAATTTGGAATGGCCGAAGCGTGTGCCGTCAGCCGACCCCTTTTTTTCACACTGCGGACTCGCTATGCAGCCACCCAAGAGCTACAGCGTCGGAGGACAACGCAGCTCTTGGGCAGCTTACAGGCAAGCCTGCAGGCACCCAGCCAGACTACAGGGGTCACTGGTGCGCGGTGAGCCGATGACGCCCTGGCCGACCTAACCCTCCCTCCCCCCGGGCGGCGCTCGGCCAATTTCCCTTTCAAAAAATACATAAATAAATAAATAAATAAACAACAAAATATGGGCCTGCCAAAATTAAATTCATAAAAAGACAAAAAGACAAACATACACACTTGAGAAACAATGCACAGTTCTAACAGGAACAAAAAATGTAAGTCTGACATACAAAGTTGTTGCTTGCTAATTTTCTAACATAATTGTTTAGAGATTGAACCCATTAACTTCTACAGTGTATCAATCTTCAGGTGGTCCAAATCAGTCAATGGCCCCCTGTCTCTGCACAGCCGGCACTGCCTGGATTCTTGTCTAATACTGAAGCATGAATGGCTGTATCTAAATGAATGTGTTTGTATTTCAGGTTTAGTGGCTGGGCAGAGGAGAAACATGGTGATTGAATCAATAATTCCAATGAAAAGGCTTTGAGAACTAAATGGAAACATATTTCTGCTGCTTTACAGTCATTGTGAGAAAGCTCTGCCAAATTATTATCATATAATCCCAGTTATTTCACTGAAAATCAAGAGAAAGCAGACTGATTGATCCAGTTCCGTGCTACAGTATAACAGAAAATAAATGTTTTCAGTAAATAAAAGGCAACAGAACCTTGGAATTATTCATCCTTAGGATAACTTATTTTTACTACTAAGACCTAATGGCAAGAACATTCTGTTTTTAATAGTATCTTAAACGGCTGGTTTCACAAACTACAATTAGCACTAATTTTGGACTACCTTACCTAAGATAACAATAGGTAGTCCAGGATTAGTGCTAATCAGGGCCTGTGAAACCAGCCAATTGACCTACCAGTTAAATTGTTCAACACTTTAATAATCTGCTTGCAAACTGTTCATTAAACAGCTATACATACAGTACATCTGTTTTCTAAGCTGCAAAGAGGACATTATGTGGGTCTGTGAGGTGGGGGCTCCATTACCTGTAGGAAGTGAATGGTAAAGAAGGACTTACGGTTTCATAGTGGATGCATGGTAAAGCTCAGTAAACTGCAAAATCACTGTTCACATTTACCATCATCAAAATGGTACAAGACAGTTTACTGAAATCACTAACTTTACTAGTGGTTAAAAGCATGGTGAGTGAGATGAGTGTGAACTGTTTATACAGTCTGTGATTGACAGCAACTGGTCTGATGCGTCTGCTGTACATTATCATCATCCTCATTCTGCCATCAGAGATAGTTTTGGTGAAAAAACGGAGGTATTGGTAGATTTCCAGATTGTCGTGAATTTTTAGAATGTCCTCTTCATTGTACTTAAAGAGGGCCAGTGCATATTATTATTTGTTTCTTAGCAGACGCCCTTATCCAGGGCGACTTACAATCGTAAGCAAATACATTACCTGTGGCACTGCTTACCGGTAATAGGCATTATTCTCTGTTTTAGGAAAGGATAAGTTATGCTAGTCCACGTCCAAGAAGTACAAGAAAGTGTTTTGTCTTTTTTGGCAACACCTTTTACTACTTAAAATGAGCGAATGGATCTAAGAACTTTCAATACAAAAGGTACAGTACCGGTTGAGGCCCTGGCAGTAGCCGATGGTGGGGTTTTGCCAGGAGAAGGCTAGCAGAATGCGCTGCAGCTTTTGGACTGCGTCGGAGGTGGGCGAGGAGGAGTGCTTATTGCTGGTGAGGGTGCGGTGCAGGTCCAGCCTGATCTGCTGCGAGGCCGGCTGCTCCGACACCTTGCAGTGCTTCCTCAGCTCCTGGTAGCGATTGGGATTCCGCTTCCTATAGACCTGCGTCCGTGTCCTCACGATCCAGCGCCACACCTGCTCCCGGTACTCCACAGGGATCCCACACCGGATCAGGCCCTTCAGCTCCGGGGAGGGAGCCAGCTGGTCCAAGGGACGGCTGGCCAGGTAGTTAGCCCACCTGGTCCGCAAAGGCTTGTCCACCATCTCATTGTTGCGCAAGTTGTTGGAACGGATCTCCAGGGCCTGGATTTTGGCCAGGAGCTTCACGTCCTCTACTTCATAATCAGGAATGGTCTTGAATCCATAGTCGTCGTACTCACTGGGAAGGAACAGAAAGTTAAACAAGGATGTTGGCTTTTCATTTGCGCACCTATTAGATCACAATTGCAACAAACCAACATTAACATTTTGATCCTTTGCTTGTTTTGGTATTTCAGTTCGGGATATGAGGGTATTATATGAAAATGGAACTGGTGTAGCTTGCAATCACATCATCAGTTTAGCAATAGAATTGCATTTTAAATATTTGAATATACTTAGTAACAAAAAAACAAGAAAGTAACCGGGGGGAAAAAAGTTTTCGCTGTGAAACCCCGGTATGGAAATGTCAGTACTGTCTTACCTGACAGGGTTGAGTTTAAAGCCATCCTTCTTGTCTCCCTGCAGTGAGTCCTCAATGAGCCTTTTCACCATCTCCTGCTGACTGCTGTCCAGCCCTTTGCTCTCCTGCAGCCTGCGCAGCACGACCAGGTACTTGCTCTCAATCTGGCAGTTTTTGGCCTCCAGGTAGGCACACTGCAACACAAAAGAGAGGTTTAGGGTTAGGATTAAAACAAAACACAGCAGCTGGTGAAAGCAGTAACCCTCCCACAACCTCCCACTCATTTCCAAGACAGGGCAGTCCAAAGGCAGAGGGTTTCTACACCCTGTTACTTTTTAACTGGGTTGAACTTGTTTATTAAAATGTAAAAATGAACCTAGTACATTTCCAAATAACTAATTTTACAGTTCTGATGGAGCCATTCCAATTATAATCTTGCTTCTGCTCCTTAAATTAATTTTATTTAAAAATCCTCTTCGCTGCAGTGTTCACTTGTTCCCTTGTGCTGCTTATATTAATTACAAGACTGCTATTTCCTACAGTGCAATATGTGTGTCACCCGAGTGCTTATGGACACTGTGGCTGTGAAGGGTCATTTCTTTGAAAGTTAAACTGTTGTGTACAATACATGTTTTTTTTCGATTACGATTCGGAAATCAAAGCGTTTATGTTTTTGGCAATTTTAGCAGTTTTAGCATAACCTGCAACTGAAATTATATTTATTTATTTATTTTTACAATTTTTGCTATTTGGTTCTTCTTTAAACCAGAGTCACCCTGGTATCAAATGTGATACCTATTAATTCAAGTGCTCCCAGAAATCCTGAAACAACTCTACTGTAGTACAATAGTTTTTCATGTCACAAAAATGGTCTGATCCTAAATATATCTAAAATAATTTAAAACCATTGCCAATCAGACCAGATAGATAAAACATCTAATTTGCTGCAATCATACCAGCCAGTAGCTGTTTCATTGCACAGTGCACTCAGGGGATATCACTATATGGAGCCATGACGCAGGCACTAGGACAGATCAAGCACTGATACAGAAACAGCTACAACTTGACCCACCCCAAAGAACACATTGGGGTCAACAAGATTAAAAATTAATTTAATTTGCAAACCAGGCATTTGTGTTTTTGTGAACAGTGCCCTACATTCACAGCACTGTACTTGTATTTAGAATTCACTACATATCTTTCCAATTTGCTTTCTGCATCTAGAGAAGACCTAGATTTGGAGATGAAAGGGAAACATCCCAGTCAGTCTGATCTGTTCATTCTGGGAGACTGGAGCTGGCTCAGTTGCTAACTTCTCTGTGGTTTTAATTAGTAATGCATGAACACACCCGGGGTTGCTGACCAGGCTAACAGCCAGCCAGTCAGAACTACTATGACAGTCAACTAAGAAGAAACAAGGAGTGAAACCAAGTAGGAGTACAAAGAAAATTATAAAAATAAGGGAAGTACAGCATAAAATGAAAAAAGAAAAACCACAAATTACTAAAGAGAAACATAACAGAGGAAGTATCTCTGCAAAAAAAGCAAATAATTGACCAAAAATACTGACTGCCTATGTCTTTATTTATGCAGATACTAGACTACAATAACAAGGTAAGAAGGCATGTGGAGGAGTGGTTAGGGCTCTGGACTCTTGACCTGAGGGTCGTGGGTTCAATCCCAGCTGGGGGACACTGCTGCTGTACCCTTGAGCAAGGTACTTTACCTCGATTGCTCCAGTAAAAACCCAACTGTATAAATGGGTAATTGTATGTAAAAATAATGTGATATCTTGTAACAATTGTAAGTCACCCTAGATAAGGGTGTCTGCTAAGAAATAAATAATAATAATAATAATAAAAGTATATTAATAAACATGGTAAACCCAGGTAAATTATTATAAATGCATTGTATAACCATGGGAAAAGCATGGGTAAAACTGCAGAAATACTGTGGTTAAACAGGAGGCCAAAGGAATGCTTTAAACTTTTAAAAAGTTACCATGATGTGAAAATGATACAAAGTGAATCTAAAGTTGTTTTTTTTATTTTGTTTTGTTTTTTGCGTTAGACTGTGTAAGAATAGTGCCCAGTAGGTCACCAGCTTGCGTCACTACATTAGAACCACTTGCAATCCATGTGTCACTAAGCAGTTTGCTTTATCATAATGTACCAGCATGCTAGTTGTTCTTTAATTTACTTTGGCTTCTTAGTGCAGACAGAGATGTCTCTAGGCGAAATCACAGATCTCATTGTGGTTTTGTGGTTAGAGCTATAAGAAAAAAGAAATAAATGAAACTCATTACTATTACTATTAATCTGGGGCCTAGGCTATAAAAGCTGAAAATAAGATGTTTAGTATTAAATAAAGTATATTTATTTAATATATTAGCCTTACACAGTGACGATACTGCATTAAAGACTTGTAGGTAAGGATAATATATTTTTTGAACATATATGTTTTTTCACAATGGTTAAATGGGTACAGATCTGTCACACAGCAAGCTGTAAAGCACATACCTTCATCAGGAGGCCCTTCTCCTCTTCTGAACTGTTCCTCCACAGCTTAGTAAGCTGGTAGATTTCAGAGTTGAGGAACTTGTTTTTGATCTTGTGCACCTCTATATCGTCCTAGTAAACACAGTAAACGAATGAAATCAGAACACAATCTGTGGTTGTACTTAAAACATTTCTACTGTGAGCTCTACTTATTAAGAGCACAGGTTTGACCTAGTCCTGACTGATCACTGCTTTTCTTTGCTTTCATAATTGTACTCATTTGTACCCTATAAAACACTGTTTGAAAATCGCTGGGATACGTAAAAAAAAAGTGTGGCTAACTAATGTCAATTAATACACTGTACAAAAACAATATACTTGTTTTGTTCTAATAACAAAAAAATAGAAGAAAAAAATAGTTGGCCAACTGATCACGTGTCTGGAATTATTATTTGACTTTATATTAGTGGATTTAAGTTTTGCTAATAAGCAGATAACTGGTCTCCTAACTTTTATCAGAGAGCAGTGTACCCCCTCATGCCTAGTAGCCTGGGGTTACACAGGGATTTTTTTTTTTATACAGTATGTTTATGTTATTATAATAATTTTTGCTGTTCATTGTAACATCACATCAACACTGTGCAAGCCTGACCTATAGAGTACAAAATCACAGTAACGTGATACAAAGTACAGTCGAACTTGTCGTATCTGATCCTGTAAGATATGACACCATCATTACCCAATGGACCTGTGCCATGTGTGACTTACATATGCTGCTACCAACTGAATGGTACTGATGGAAACTGACCAATGCACATTTTATTATGGGTCTAAAACAGTAAATTCAGCTCTTAGCAGGTCAGAATTTGTACACGCTGTCACTTCACATAACTGCCGAGTTTAACCATAGTAAATAAAAGAAAAGTAAAGGATTCATAAAATTACTGTACTGTTAAAAAGCGTGCATCCTTGTTGTTGTTTATGTCTCAGATTAACACACACACAATGTAAAAAAAACCTGTCAGATTACTTTGGCATACACTGAGAAAGCATGTTAAGAACTGTTTGGAATGCTGTTTTGTCAACTGAGAAACACTGTACTTCAGTGCTTGTGCAGTCATTTTCACAGATTTTTTTGTATAGAATACATGCTGTGTCGTACTTTGGTGTTTTAGGCACACTGGTGTACCTGACGTTGTTCATTTATAATGCCCCGATGTTAATAAAGAAACTACAATATACTAAAACGACTTCCTCTGAGATACAATATTAGTATATATTCGCTGGACCCCTGGACCGGTTCTACTATAAATGAATCATTCTTAGACTGGAGTGGCAAACAGTAATTGTGTGTCTGCTCCAATGCTAATAAAAGCTAGTTAAGATGTCATGTTTGTAATGCTTATTGGATGCAGAGAAGGTGCAGAATACCATATGTGACACCCCAGCAGTGAAAACATGGATCAGTTACTTTACTGCTTTTTCACATCATGCAGGATTACATGGTGGTCAAACAAAACCAAAAAAAAGAGTGTGGTTTTATCCGTGTTTCTTGAAACAAGAGTTGACGTACTTCCCATGGCTGTAATGTAAAAGTAACTTTTAAAATAACCTTGAGGTGCTCAATCTTCTCCTGCAGCCTGCAGAAGGTCTCTGTGCCCATGGAGTTGGCTACGGTACGCTGGGGGTCAGCCATGCAGGCAGCCACCTGCTCGGAGAGCTTGAGGATGACTTCCTGCTTGGCATTGTTCTTCTCCATCATGAGCTGCACGTGCTGCTGCAGCTCATTCACTTGGCAGTCCTGCATGGCCAGCCGCTGCTCCAGCTCCTCCTTGTCTTTGAGCAGGGCCTCCAGGCGGCCGTCCAGGTCCGCGATACACCTCTCTTTGTGCCGCACCAGTTCCAGCCGCTCCTGCTCCCCTGCTGCTGCCAGGAACTGTTTGCTGGTCCTCTTCTCCTGCTGTGCTGCCTCCAGGGCCTTGTGAAGGAGTCGCACCAGCTCCTGATTTCAAAACAAAAACACTATGGTCATTTACTCTTAAAGGTGAAGCTTCATGAGCTGTGTTGGAGGTCCCGTAAATAAATTATACTGTAGGTGGTCCCTGAATAATGCACCTGTACTTTCTTTGTAATCTGAACCAGGTCGGATCAGACCTGTTCAGATTAGTGATTTGTTTGGAGTACTGATAATAAACTGTACCATACTAAAAATGTCTGGTATAGTATTTGTTTTAGGTTTTTGATTCTTGCATTTCCTGAAAAATCTGTAATATCCCTTTGAATAAAAAAATACTGTTTTACTTATCATATAAGAACAGCTATTAACATCATGCATTTAATTACAGTTATAGCTACAGGTAAATTCAAATAGTCTACTGTACAATGCAATAGTCTACTGTACAATGCAATTTTCCCTAAAAAACAGCCTGTTGCAGTATTTATTAGTAGTGCATATGAGAAAAGGCTCTGAAGCTCTGCCCTATATTATACGTCAGTGGCCTTAAAACCAATTATTAGACATTATTATTATTACTATTTTGTTTATTTTGCAGACACCTTTATCCAAGGCGACTTACAGAGACTAGGGTGTGTGAACTATACATCAGCTGCAGAGTCACTTACAACAACGTCCCACCTGAAAGACGGACCACAAGGAGGTTAAGTGACTTGCTCAGGGTCACACAGTGACTCAGTGGCTGAACTGGAATCTGAGCCGGGGACCTCCTGATTACAAGCCCTTTTCTTTGACCACTGGACCACACAGCCTACTATTTCAATAACAATGTCCTTTTTTTAACCAATTATAAAAGATGAATTCAGTGAAGTGTTTTTAGAAAAGACCAGCAAAATGACTGAAAATTCTGCACACTGCCTGCTGGTGGTCATTTTTCAAACCATTCAGGAGATCAGCTTAACTTGTGTGTTTTTAACAGGCTCAAAAAAGACCTTGTTTTTGCAGCTCTGTTCTTTGTACTCTGAAAGAAGAAAACAATGATAATGCAATAAAAGTACCAAGCACTGGAAATACTGTCCCAGTATTACAATAATAATGAGCAATGGTGTCTTGTGAAGTGGTTTCATAAGGTCCAGGATAACCGTGTCTTTAATCAAGACACAAAAACTAATGATAAAATAAGTCAAAATGCACATGCAGAATAAATTCTGTGCACAAATAAAGATTGTGTCTGTTGGTCTAATTTTAGATCAAATATACAATTAGCATGCATCTTGCATGTTACAGATCAGGTGCATTTGAGCACTGCGTTAAAAGTCGTATGGGTTACTAACAGGAAACAAGAAGGCGGCGATGCAAGATTAAAGTTTATGTTTGGGAAGCAATAAAATATGCTTATTGAAGCTCATAAAAATGTAAAAGGAAGTTTTGTGACCATACAGGCAAAAATGTAAGCTGTCTTTTTATCATCATAAGATACAGAGGAGTCATGAGCGAAAACCCAGAATTGCATTCAGGAGCTCTATTGTGACTGTTTAGATCTAGCCCTGCAGAAACAGTCCCTGCACAGGGCACAAAATTACCCTTGACTTCCTGACTCACCCTGCACACCATGCACTCATGCCTTTACCAGCTGAGACCCTCGGGGGCCCCAGAGATTTTGTATTTTAATACACTTGTACTGTATGTGTTGATGACAAAATAATAAAAAAATTCTACACTGTAACCTTTATGGATTCATAGGAACAGTAGTACAGCACAAGAGTTTCAGTTACAGACAATGAAGCAACAACAGACTCTCTTCACTGTTTCAGAAGTGCCCTTCAACCCTATTTTACATACACAGCTACTATAGAACATCATACCACCATGTTTATAACAATTTGGATTATCAGCAATACAGTTATCACACTTTTAAAAAGCTCTCCTGTTAGGTAATGCATGAGTTATTCTGCTAAATGCGTTTGTCTTCACACCCTTTGACACCTTAGCCAAAGAGGAAAGAAAATGCACAGTAAAGCAACCAATTTGTGGTCAGCATGCAGGTTTCTGACTTGCATAGAAAAAGAGTTAAGACATCACACAGTAAATACAGTAGATCAGTACTTTAATCAGTTTAGGCAAAATTATTGCTGGTCTTGGATTTGAGTTTGTATTACTTTGTGTAACTGCTTGACTAAATCCACTGTTTCTGTCTTATGTTCGTTCATACCATGCTTATTATAGATACAACATCATATTTAAATACTATCATACAACTTTATAAAGGTTTACCACTGTGTTTTTGCACAGTATTTTTTACAGTTTTCCCATGCTTTCCCCGTGATTAGACTGTTATTTTCCCACAGTGTACCCTGGCTTTCCATGTCTATTAATATGCTTTACCATACCTAGCTGGTCTTTACAATGCTGACCTATGCTGTACCACTATGCTTTATGATTTTACTATGGGAAACATTTATAAGGTTCAATCATTCATTGTACAAGTGCCTCACAAGACATATTATTTAATAACTCAGTTATCAGTTGTTATGTGCTTAAATATACTTCAGTCACCCAAACCAAACATATACCTTTTGTGACTTGAGCTCCTCAGTGAGCGTGAACACCTCGTGCTGGAGTCTGGATAGTTTGTCCATGGGGCTCCCCTCCTTTCCTGACACCTTCTCCCCAGAAGGCTGAAGAGAACTGGTCATTTTCTTCTCCCTCTTGTTCATGCTGCTTGATGGAGAACTCTTTCCTCCAGTCTTTGCTTCCTGCGCAGACTCGTTTGTAACTGAAGAAACTGAAGGAGCTGAAAGGACTGTAGGTGCTGGGGGTGTCAGAGGTACAGGCGGTGCTGGAGGTGCTAGGAAAGAGAGCAAGCAAAGAAAGCATTTGAAATGCATGAATATTTATTATATATATATATATATATTTTTTTTTTTTCTTAAACTTGCTGGTTCTTTATTTTATTCTGGAGCCACCTACCTGACAATATACCCTTCATAATCATTAAACAAAAAAAAGAAAATAATGATTATTTCTGGAATTCAAATTTGTTATACACACAAAAATCATCATAGAACCCATAGTACCGATGTTAATTCTAGGGTGCCTAGCCAAAACTACAATTTGCTGCAAAAGAAAATAGTTGTTAAAAAGAGCTGTTGTTTTCAATGAAAGGTGAAATTGTGAGCTATCTAGTGAGTTTTCTAGAAATTTCTTAAAAAAAGGCTTTATTGACACTCATTCTTTATCTTATTAACAAGCTTTACTCCTGCATGGTTCACCTTTTAGGAACAGGAAACCTCTGCACATTTATAACAGCAGAAAGAGTTCTTACCCTGCATGAGAAGAATGTAATAGTTTCAGAGCCACTGTGGTGGTCCCCGCATTGAACTGATCCAGACATGAACTAAGCAGAGACACAGACTTTGCAGGGCAGTTTCCTGTCAACTGAAGGACGCACCTGTTGTTTCCCCCAGTATCTGTGTCACAGGATCCTCACAGGGACAGTCTTCCGACTGCTGAATCTTGTCAAAGTTGAACACACTCCGCCTCAGCTCCTGAGCTGGCTTGTTTCCACAGATATTGAGGACTGTGTTCCTGTAAGGGCAAGGCAGAGGAAACACAAACTGACTTCTGAAGGCAAAGTACAGAGAAAATGAAACTAAATGCATAGAAACAAACACACACACACACAAACTAAAGTAGTACACAACAAATAACAAAATCCAAAGCTCAACTGGTTGCTTCTCTTGCTTACAGGCAGCTGCCTGGATAGGGCTGACTAGTTTACATAACAGGTTTGAATAACTTCTGTAAATTTTGAGTAGTTTGGACAGGCAAAAGGACTGTAAAATATAAAAATTGACAATTTTATTATCACAGCAGTAAATTGAAAAAAAATAAATAAAACAGCATTGGGAGGGAGCAATATTAACCCAATTTGGTTAACCTGAATCCAAGTATGAACCAAGTATTTCATTAACATACATTCCCCACCATGACTGTAAATTCATGACCATGACATAAGCATTATGAAATGGCAATGCAGTTTCATGAAAAGTCCCAAGACATGAATGGACGCACAATAAATATTACCACAGAATGTGTACACCTAGTTTAACCAAAATTAGACAGGTGTGACATACAGATGGACAGATGAACAGCCAGAGTCACCTCCACACAACGCTGTTTTTATAAAAATGGAAACAAGGCAGAAGATAACATCACAAAGTGAATCCCTGTCTAGTTACCATGTTTGTGTTCTCAGCAACTAAGCCTGCTTCAAGGCTTCAAGCACAACAGAGCCGGTGAGTCATCGGCAGAAATGAGACTGTCTCACTGTGAACATTCTCAGCATGGGTATGGGGCAGAATTGAAATCACCCTTTTGTTATTTTGAGTTCTTTCCACCACACAGCACCAACATTCTCCTGTATGATCATCATTTTTGATTGTTTGAATTCATTAAGATATCTGACACCAGACACAATAAACAAAGTCCTGGTACTTTTGTTACCTCACCTAATTAAAGCATTGCATTTCTTGCTTCACATTACACCTCATGAAAATATCTTAGATATACTTACAATAAAGGGCAAAACATGAAAAAATATGTGGTGGTTACAAGAGTATAGCAACACTTTGTAAGCGTTTAGAATAAATAATTTAAATTGGGTTATTCCGGTTCAGCTCTTTTGTTTTGCATGCACACAACACCTACCCTGGAACCCTTTTCTCCATCAGATCACAAACTGAAGAACCCCACCCCACACACAATTTGGTCGACTTGAGCTAGAATTAAAACTGGGCTGTCAGTGAGCTTACCTTTCCAAGGTGCAGAAGGCAGCTGGCAGAGCTGTGTGGAGGTAGTGGAGGGCTCTGCAGGTATTTTCACCAGGCTGGTATTGTGCTGCCACCGTTTTATTTGCAGCTGCTGCAACCAATACAGCATGGCTTGGCTGTTTAATGCCTGTAAAACAAAAACAAAACAAACTAGATGGTAACTTTACAAGTTGTGGGGCTTGCTTTATTGGGAAAGTGGTCAAAGTAGCAGATTTGTGTCAAAAGTCACATTGTTTATTAATTGTCTCATGCTTAGAATGTGCTAGAATTTGATATTTCTCAAAGTTCTATGACAGTTAATTCAACAGTGGGAAGTAGCCTACTGAAAGAAGTTGATGCGGTTACTAAAACAGATGTACCTCTTGATTGGTAGATGCCATTCCTGTTTTGATTTCATATTTGAATAGCTGAGAAGTAGAGGAAGATTTCATTTGCTCTAAGTAGTTGTCTAACTTGTTGGGAAAGTGGTCAAAATGGCAGTTTATAAAAAGTTAGAGAACATTTTAGTTGGTGCAGTTACTAAAACAGGTGTACCTCTTGATTGGTAAAAGTTATTTATGTTTTGATTTCAAATTTGAATAGCAGAGAAGTAGAGAAAGATGTCATACCCTCTAACTTTTTGTCTAGCTTGTTGGGAAAGTGGTCAAAATTTCAGTTGTTTATAAAAAGTTAGAGAAAATTTTAGTTGATGCGGTTACTAAAACAGCTGTATCTCTTGATTGGTAAAAGTTATTTCTGTTTTGAATAGCAGAGAAGTAGAGGAAGATTCCATATGCTCTAACTTTTTGTCTTACTTGTTGGGAAAGTGGTCAAAGTAGCTGATTTGTGTCAAAAGTTACATCGTTTACAGTAAATAGAATGTTGGGAGTTTTTAAACAATGCGGAGCTTTAGAATGTTGAAAAAAGTCTCATTAAAGTGAATGAAGATGGACAAAAAAAGGATAAAAAGCTTAATAGTTTAAAAAGTATAAAAGATATCAAAAAGTTGTATACAAGCACACTATTCCAGACCGGTCTACACGTTTTAAAGTTTGAACGGCGTTTCTAGCTTAAACGGTGTAAGAGGAGTAGCGTGCCAAAGAATAAGAAGAAGAAGAAGTACGTTGAAGATTTAAAGTGGGGACTCTTGCTTCGCAAGCCCCACTAATAAAAATGGTTAGTAATTGTGACAGAGAATGAATGAATCCTCGTCAACAATCTCCCTCTCAATCTCTGAGGGCGCTGTATAACCAGAACAGAGTGCCCCAGAATGGATGTTTTTGCAGTTCATTCCAGGGTCAGTCGGAAGCCGGACATTCAGGAAGGGGGTGGGGCCACGATACCTGAAGTCAGCGCCTTAATGCGGTAGGTGATGTGTCAGTCACGGATTGGAGGAGACGTGATTGGTCGCGCCACCGAAAGAGGGCATGACGGAGGGTTTTAAGGGGAAGTGGCCCCAGTGATCTGTTCCTTAGTTTTGATGGTTAAACTATAAGGACCGTATGCACAGGAGAATTAAAAGTACTGTGAGTGTTTGGTGTTTTGTTTGTTTGTCAGCTAACTGTCATTGTTTGTTTGGCTAGACGGCTAACACGAACCGGGAGCTGTCGCTGCACGCCAGCACCAAACCCCAGACTACACTGACCTACTGTTACCTCTGTGTTTGTCTTTCACCATTCACTTGCACTAGAGCACCCACTGTCAGGAGACATGTCTGTGTCTGTGTATTGTGTGTTTAAAAAGTGTTTTTATTATTTCGGGACTGTAACCCTCCTTTTGCATGGCGCAATACACATTGATGTGTAGAGCCCATGCTTATTATTTAAAGTGTTGTTGGCACGCAACCCAGCTGAAAATAAAGAGCTGTTAATTGTGAACTGTCTTGTGTGTGTTTGTTCTGGAGCACTGCATCATCACTACACCTGCACACTGCAAACCATTCCTTCACAGTAATCCATTTTTATCATTGCACAAATTTTAGATGTAGGGAAACCTGCTTGGGGGATGCTATTGTGTATTATCAAAGCAGCATCTGAAAAGGATTCCCTTTGTATACTGACAACCTTTTTACAGCAAACACTTACAGAGCTGCTATTTTATAGCTTTATAAGAAAAAAAAAAGATTAAAATGATAGCCTTGCTCTGTTTGCTTAACTCAAACTATAAAGGAAGGCTGTGGATTTTAAAGTGGTCACAATGCAGTCAAATACCAAATTCAATATACTTTGAAGTTTAATCTTTTACCTTCAACTTACTAAACCCTCAATACACCATACACTAAGTTTTTGTCTTTTCTTTGGATACATTCCTCCCCCACATTATCATACAACAATCAGAGCCTTTTCTTGCACAACTGGCTGGATGATGCTCATGTAAGATTACAAGTGAAAAGTTAGTAAGAACCCCTTCTTTCATAGCCAATGAACAATTTATAACTTGTTAGCTGGACAGTTTATTCTGAGTTCAGGCCATGGGAAGAATGGTGTGGAGTACTGCAACGTAACTTATAAGTGACTATATATTGGGATATTAGAACGGAACATACATTATATATAAAATTGCTACTGCTTCAAATTAATTCAACAATCTCTTTCATAATTGATCAAGCTTATCCGTAGATCATTATTACGCACAGTGTTAAGCATGTTAGCTGCAAGCTGTTAGATTGTTAATTTTATACATTTTAAAGACTGAGAACAACAAAGCTAGAACAGTAATGCTTATTTTTGTGTTCACAACCAAGAGCATTTGACAAGAGCATTTGACAAGAGCATTTGATGAAATGTATGCCAGTAGATACAGGGAATACATTTCTATACCAGTTTAGGATGAATGTATTTATTTTAGGTAAAGCATAACATGAGACCATACAATGGCTAATTTAATGGAATTGTATGCGTGTATAAATTACATTTATATACAGACGTGCTCAAATTTGTTGGTACCCCTCCACAAAAAACGAAGAATGCACAATTTTCTCTGAAATAACTTGAAACTGACAAAAGTAATTGGCATCCATCATTGTTTATTCCACATTTAATATAAATCAGACTTTGCTTTTGATTTTTTATTCAACATAATATTGTAAATAATAAAACAAATGAAAATGGCATGGACAAAAATGATGGGACCGCTAACCTAATATTTTGTTGCACAACCTTTAGAGGCAATCACTGCAATCAAATGTTTTCTGTAGCTCTCAATGAGACTTCTGCACCTGTTAACAGGTAGTTTGGCCCACTCTTCCTGAGCAAACTGCTCCAGCTGTCTCAGGTTTGATGGGTGCCTTCTCCAGACTGCAAGTTTCAGCTCTTTCCATTGATGTTCGATAGGATTCAGATCAGGACTCATAGAAGGCCACTTCAGAATAGTCCAATGTTTTGTTCTTATCCATTCTTGGGTGCTTTTAGCTGTGTGTTTTGGGTCATTATCCTGTTGGAGGACCCATGACCTGCGACTGAGACAGAGCTTTCTGACACTGGGCAGTACGTTTCGCTCCAGAATGCCTTGATAGTCTTGAGATTTCATTGTGCCCTGCAGATTCAAGGCACCCTGTGCCAGGTGCAGCAAAGCAGCCCCAAAACATAACCGAGCCTCCTCCATGTTTCACTGTAGGTACAGTGTTCTTTTCTTTGAGAGCTGATGTGACTTGCCAAAAAGCTCCAGTTTTGACTCATCTGTCCAAAGGACATTCTCCCAGAAGGATTGTGGCTTGTCAATATGCATTTTAGCAAATTCCAGTCTGGCTTTTTTATGTTTTTCTTTCAAAAGTGGAGTCCTCCTGGGTGTTCTTCCATGGAGCCCACTTTCACTCAAAAAGCGACGGATGGTGCGATCACAAGCTGACGTACCTTCACCTTGGAGTTCAGCTTGTATCTCTTTGGCAGTTATCCTTGGTTCTTTTTCTACCATTCGCACCATCCTTCTTTTCAATCTGGGGTCGATTTTCCTCTTGCGGCCGCGCCCAGGGAGGTTGGCAACTGTTCTAAGGACCTTAAACTTCTTAATAATATTTGCAGCTGTTGTCACAGGAACATTAAGCTGCTTGGAGATGGTCTTGTAGCCTTTACCTTTACCATGCTTGTCTATTATTTTCTTTCTGAATGTCCTCAGGCAACTCTCTCCTTTGCTTTCTCTGGTCAATGTTCAGTGTGGTGCACACAATGATACCAAACAGCACAGTGACTACTTTTCTCCATTTAAATAGGCTGAATGACTGATTACAAGATTGGAGACATGTGTGATACTAATTAAGGAAACTAATTAGTTTGAAATATCACTATAATCCAATTATTTATTATCTTTTCTAAGGGGTACCAACAAATGTGTCCAGGCCATTTTAGAATATCTTTGTAGAATAAGCAATAATTCATCTCTTTTCACAACTTCTTTGCTTTATTCTATGACATACCAAAGGCATGCAAGTATACATGATAAAATAACTTTTAATTTCATCACTTTTCAGGAGGAATGAAGCATTATTTCAAAGAGCTGTAAGGGTACCAACAAATTTGAGCACGTCTGTATATATATATAAAACTTTCAGGTTCCCAGTGCTCAAAAGCTAATTTTACACCCTGCACCAAATGACAGACATTCAAACCCCTATTGCATTGCAGTTCCCTCCATTGCAGGTTTTAAAATTAGCCTGATTAGCCACAGTGTATAAGTAACAAGTTCCAATTTGTCATATTAAACTCAAAGTAAAACCAGGAATGGATCAAACTGCTATGCAATGGAAGTCTTATTTCCATCCCTGGAACACAGAGGTATGGTAAAGAACATTAATATACCATGGTAAACTACAGTAAATGCATTGTAGAACCATGGGAAAAATGCTAAATTCCTGCGTTAAATTTACTGTGGTTAAATTTATAAGGGAACCCTTGGTATTGCACAAGGGCACTTTCTTAAAATGATACATCGTTTTTTAAGGTTATTTGAAAAAAAATGACAGTAAGTGGAAGTCCAAACTGATTAGTGTATCCTCAACCAAAGCGGTTGTATCTAACAAAATAACTTAATTAAGACATCAGTATAGGCACAAACAGTGGTTTTTTTTTGTTAATGAAAATACATGTTTGCTGTAACTTGTGTTTGTTTCAACTCAGAACTGCACTTGTGTGTTCTACTCAACGAATGGAAGTGCAAGATGTATATGATTAAGTTTTATTGGCTGGCTTGTTACTGCTTCACGTACCTTCACAGATTAGGGGATTTCCTATTGCTTTAATTTTAAAAAGACATACCTTCAGCACAACAACCCGTCCTGGGATTTGAATTTGAAAGGTCCCTTCCTGAGCTTGAGCCGGATAGCCAAAGGTAGCGTTAGCCAGGTCAATGCTTCCCAAGGGATTGACATCCTGTGATGTTCTGTAGTAGTACAGCTGGCACTTCTTCTCTTCGAAAACAAACCAGCGGGCTTTCCAGGCCTTCAAGGGCCCCCCCAGTTTGTTCAGGTACCCACACAGTTTTGTGGAGGAGGGTTCCATCTTAGTTTTCATGACTGGCTTCTCTTGGGCATTGCTCTGGTCCATGTGTGTGGAATCACCCTCGTTCTCCTTGGTGCTTTCCACTCTCTCTTGCACTGGCAGTGAGGTCATGATGATTGTCTGGGTTTGTCAGATTGGGATCAGCTGCAGGCATGGGTTTTCCGACTTGACAGTCCTGCTCCATCTTAACAGTCCTCACCATGTGTCCTCACCAGATTTCAAAGAAAAGATGTTAACTGGTTTGTCTTTGGCTATTAAAAAGAGGTGTAGTATGGTATAATCAATTTTCATTCCCTTTATTAGCTTT
Source organism: Acipenser ruthenus (assembly GCF_902713425.1). Classification (NCBI taxonomy): domain Eukaryota; kingdom Metazoa; phylum Chordata; class Actinopteri; order Acipenseriformes; family Acipenseridae; genus Acipenser; species Acipenser ruthenus. Next base: position 29,624,188 of record NC_081202.1, on the reverse strand, counting down.
TCCCTGCCCCTTGTCAGTTAGTTAAACTTTCACAAACACCAGCTTCAGTGAGGGACGAATTTGTAAATAAAATGTTACATCCTTACAGTCCCATGTGAGTAACAATTAGTACAAAAAAAGAAGTTATCAGCTATGAAGGTCTGCAGAAGAGGTATTAGTTTCCCTATGCTCTCTGTGGTGATTGCAGTGTCCCTTATTCAGGATTATGTTCTATGAAAAATAAAATCTAAACTTCACACAACTTTAAATTATTGCAACTTGTTTAAAACACATATTTTAATACATGATTCTATTGTTAATGAGAACATTTGCTGTAAATGCTTTTTTTGTAACAAACAGGCACTGTAGTAAATACTACTGGCAATTACACCTCCTTGAAAGTATGCTATAGTAAATTCTGAAAATTTCTATAACCACTTTGAAGTACGCATTATTCAAGGATGTTATAGTAGACTACAGTACTAAGTATGGCCACTATAGTTTACTGTTGTATAATAAAAATGCATTTACAGCAAATTACCACTTTAAAGTATAGTGTTTACAGCAAAATACTGGAGTAAAATGCTGCAGTAGCACAGTTCATTTTATTAAATAAATAAACCAAATCTTGAATCAGCAATAGACAATTGGAGTGTTCTGATGTAGTTAAGACTGAAGGTGGCCTCCATAAGGAAAAAACACCAGAGCCCAATGACAAGGAACAAAGCGTATTAATGTGTAGCAGGCTACTGTGGTGTTATCAAAAAAAGGGTTTAAAGCTGCCTGACAATGTGAACTGTACGCATTGGATACTTCAGCATAAACGCCCATGCCCTAATACTTTACTGGAGTAGGCTTTCATCCCAGCTATTATTAGACTCCTTCAGAAAATGAATTTGGGATCTAAAACTGAAATATTGTGAAAACAATTGGCATTTCCTAGACTTATTTGGTAAACTGACCGTGGTTAGACGTATCAGAGTGTTGGGAATAATGTTTTAGTTTCACTAATTACAAGACACAGTACAGTTCCACTTGTGCAATTACGATACATACTCCTAACAAGAACACACACCCTTCATGTACAGTAATACAAAACAGCTCACGTCTTAACCACGATCATTCTTCATTGCAAGTACACATTTACTATCAACTGCAGCTTCAATATATTCAACTTTCGTTTTTTCTTCAGTAAACAACCTCTGAATCCCGTAACTTGAGAGAGCACTTATAAATGAATAACACTTCTCTTGGTTCTTACCTCATTCACTTACAGAAACGACTTCTTCATTGTCGTAATACTAGAAGCTTCGTGTTGTCGTACTACTAGAAACTTCGTATGAACTTTGTGCTCCTCAATGTTTCACAACGACAGTTTAAACTTGTTCCCCGTGCTATGGTGACAGTTTAGGTCAATGGACTTGTTTTATCTCCTCTTTGACGATGGTTTTGTATATGCATTTCCTTTGGGAGGGTTATTTAAAGGTTCTTCCTTATGAAAAAACTGTTTCTTCGTTCCTTGCTGATAGTGTTTTGGGAATTTTAGCAATGTCACGTCTTCGGTGCTTGCGTAATCCCAGACACCACTGACCTTTGTGGCAAACAATTACAACAGTGAGCAGTTACCTTGGGATTACACACCAGGTTCAGACGCATTGATTGGACTAATGTATCCGCAGGCGACCTGAGACTCACCGTCTCAACGGTGTCAGAAGTGCTCAACAGAAAAGAATGCATAGAGAAAAATATTGTATACTGGCCATGGGCTTTGGTTTTGCCCAGAGCCGTAACTAAGCATTTAGCTACCGGGGCATGCAAATATATATATATATATATATATATATATATATATATATATATATATATATATATATATATATATATAAATTGCATGCACCTCCGGAATGAAGCAACCGGAGGAGGATGGAAAGACTACATATCGTAGCTAGCGGGGCATGCAAGACTCCATATCGTAGCTAACGGGGCATGCAATTATATATATATATATATATATATATATATATATATATATATATATATATATATATATATATATTATTGTTCTTTTTTTTCTTTTTTTTTTTTTTTTTGGATGTTAGGAGTTAGGATGGTATTTACTCGCGCATAGTTTTGAATGTAATTTCCGAATCTCTCCTTTAACATTTCTGAAGGGGACACTGTATTAATTAAAATGTGAATTAACGTCTTAAAACGTGTTAAAAGTGAGCAGTTACCTTGGGATTACACACCAGTTTCAGACGCAATGATTGGACTACTGTAACCGCAGGCGACCTGAGACTCACCGTTTCAACGGTGTCAGTAGTGCTCAACAGAAAAGAATGCATAGAGAAAAATATTGTATACTGGCCATGGGCTTTGGTTTTGACCAGAGCCGTAACAAAGCATTTAGCTACCGGGGCATGCAAATATATATATATATATATATATATATATATATATATATATATATATATATATATATATATATATAAATTGCATGCACCTCCGGAATGAAGCAACCGGTGGAGGATGGAAAGACTACATATCGTAGCTAGCGGGGCATTCAAGACTCCATTTCGTAGCTAACGGGGCAAGCTTATATATATATATATATATATATATATATATATATATATATATATATATATATATATATATATATATATATATATATATATATATATATATATATATATATATATATATATATTATTGTTATTTTTTTTCTTTTTTTTTTTTTTTTGGATGTTAGGAGTTAGGATGGTATTTACTCGCATATAGTTTTGAATGTTATTTCCGAATCTCTCCTTTAACATGTCTGAAGGGGACACTGTATTACTTAAAATGTGAATTAACGTATTAAAACGTGTTAAAAGTGAGCAGTTACGTTGGGAAAACACACCAGGTTCAGACGCAATGATTGGACTAATGTAACCGCAGGCGACCTGAGACTCACCGTTTCAACGGTGTCAGTAGTGCTCAACAGAAAATAATGCATAGAGAAAAATATTGTATACTGGCCATGGACTTTGGTTTTGCCCAGAGCCGTAACTAAGCATTTAGCTACCGGGGCATGCAAATATATATATATATATATATATATATATATATATATATATATATATATATATATATATATATATATATAAATTGCATGCACCTCCGGAATGAAGCAACCGGAGGAGGATGGAAAGAGTACACATCGTAGCTAGCGGGGCATTCAAGACTCCATATCGTAGCTAACGGGGCATGCAATTATATATATATATATTTATATATATATATATATATATATATATATATATATATATATATATATATATATATATATTATTGTTATTTTTTTTCTTTTTTTTTTTTTTGGGGGGGATGTTAGGAGTTAGGATGGTATTTACTCGCGCATAGTTTTGAATGTTATTTCCGAATCTCTCCTTTAACATGTCTGAAGGGGACACTGTATAATTTAAAATGTGAATTAACGTCTTAAAACGTGTTCAAAGTGAGCAGTTACCTTGGGATTACACACCAGGTTCAGACGCAATGATTGGACTAATGTAACCGCAGGCGACCTGAGACTCACCGTTTCAACGGTGTCAGTAGTGCTCAACGGAAAAGAATACATAGAGAAAAATATTGTATACTGGCCATGGGCTTTGGTTTTGTCCAGAGCCGTAACTAAGCATTTAGCTACCGGGGCATGCAAATATATATATATATATATATATATATATATATATATATATATATATATATATAAATTGCATGCACCTCCGGAATGAAGCAACCGGAGGAGGATGGAAAGAGTACATATCGTAACTAGCGGGGCATTCAAGACTCCATATCGTAGCTAACCGGGCATGCAATTATATATATATATATATATATATATATATATATATATATATATATATATATTATTGTTATTTTTTTTCTTTTTTTTTTTTTTTTGGATGTTAGGAGTTAGGATGGTATTTACTCGCGCATAGTTTTGAATGTTATTTCCGAATCTCTCCTTTAACATGTCTGAAGGGGACACTGTATTACTTAAAATGTGAATTAACGTCTTAAAACGTGTTAAAAGTGAGCAGTTACCTTGGGATTACACACCAGATTCAGACGCAATGATTTGACTACTGTAACCGCAGGCGACCTGAGACTCGCCGTTTCAACGGTGTCAGTAGTGCTCAACAGAAAAGAATGCATAGAGAAAAATATTGTATACTGGCCATGGGCTTTGGTTTTGCCCAGAGCCGTAACTAAGCATTTAGCTACCGGGGCATGCAAATATATATATATATATATATATATATATATATATATATATATATATATATATATATATATATATATATATAAATTGCATGCACCTCCGGAATGAAGCAACCGGAGGAGGTTGGAAAGACTACATATCGTAGCTAGCGGGGCATTCAAGACTCCATTTCGTAGCTAACGGGGCAAGCTTATATATATAAATATATATATATATATATATATATATATATATATATATATATATATATATATATTATTGTTATTTTTTTTTTTTTTTTTTTTTTTTTTTGATGTTAGGAGTTAGGATGGTATTTACTCGCGTATAGTTTTGAATGTTATTTCCGAATCTCTCCTTTAACATGTCTGAAGGGGACACTGTATTACTTAAAATGTGAATTAACGTATTAAAACGTGTCAAAAGTGAGCAGTTACCTTGGGAAAACACACCAGGTTCAGACGCAATGATTGGTCTAATGTAACCGCAGGCGACCTGAGACTCACCGTTTCAACGGTGTCAGTAGTGCTCAACAGAAAATAATGCATAGAGAAAAATATTGTATACTGGCCATGGGCTTTGGTTTTGCCCAGAGCCGTAACTAAGCATTTAGCTACCGGGGCATGCAAATATATATATATATATATATATATATATATATATATATATATATATATATATATATATATATATATATATATATAAATTGCATGCACCTGCGGAATGAAGCAACCGGAGGAGGATGGAAAGACTACTTATTGTAGGTAGCGGGGCATGCATGACTCCATATCGTAGCTAACGGGGCAGGCAATTATATATATATATATATATATATATATATATATATATATATATATATATATATATATATATATATATATATATATATATATAATTGTTATTTTTTTTCTTTTTTTTTTTTTTTGGATGTTAGGAGTTAGGATGTTATTTACTCGCGTATAGCTTTGAATGTTATTTCCGAATCTCTCCTTTAACATGTCTGAATGGGACACTGTATTACTTAAAACGTGAATTAACGTCTTAAAACGTTTTAAAAGTGAGCAGTTACCTTGGGATTACACACCAGGTTCAGACGCATTGATTGGACTAATGTATCCGAAGGCGACCTGAGACTCACCGTTTCAACGGTGTCAGGAGTGCTCAACAGAAAAGACTGCATAGAGAAAAATATTGAATACTGGCCATGGGCTTTGGTTTTGCCCAGAGCCGTAACTAAGCATTTAGCTACCGGGGCATGCAAATATATATATATATATATATATATATATATATATATATATATATATATATATATATATATATATATATAAATTGCATGCACCTGCGGATTGAAGCAACCGGAGGAGGATGGAAAGACTACATATCGTAGCTAGCGGGGCATGCAAGACTCCATATCGTAGCTAACGGGGCATGCAATTATATATATATATATATATATATATATATATATATATATATATATATATATATATATATATATATATATTATTGTTATTTTTTTTCTTTTTTTTTTTTTTTTGGATGTTAGGAGTTAGGATGGTATTTACTCGCGTATAGTTTTGAATGTTATTTCCGAATCTCTCCTTTAACATGTCTGAAGGGGACACTGTATTACTTAAAATGTGAATTAACGTATTAAAACGTGTTAAAAGTGAGCAGTTACGTTGGGAAAACACACCAGGTTCAGACGCAATGATTGGACTAATGTAACCGCAGGCGACCTGAGACTCACTGTTTCAACGGTGTCAGTAGTGCTCAACAGAAAATAATGCATAGAGAAAAATATTGTATACTGGCCATGGGCTTTGGTTTTGCCCAGAGCCGTAACTAAGCATTTAGCCACCGGGGGATGCAAATATATATATATATATATATATATATATATATATATATATATATATATATATATATATATATAAATTGCATGCACCTCCGGAATGAAGCAACCGGAGGAGGATGGAAAGACTACATATCGTAGCTAGTGGGGCATGCAAGACTCCATATCGTAGCTAACGGGGCATGCAATTATATATATATATATATATATATATATATATATATATATATATATATATATATATATATATTATTGTTATTTTTTTTCTTTTTTTTTTTTTTGGATGTTAGGAGTTAGGATGGTATTTACTCGCGCATAGTTTTGAATGTTATTTCCGAATCTCTCCTTTAACATGTCTGAAGGGGACACTGTATTACTTATAACGTGAATTAACGTCTTAAAACGTGTTAAAAGTGAGCAGTTACCTTGGGATTACACACCAGGTTCAGACGCAATGATTGGACTAATGTATCGGCAGGCGATCTAAGACTCACCGTTTCAACGGTGTAAGTAGTGCTCAACAGAAAAGAATGCATAGAGAAAAATATTGAATACTGGCCATGGGCTTTGGTTTTGCCCAGAGCCGTAACTAAGCATTTAGCTACCGGGGCATGCAAATATATATATATATATATATATATATATATATATATATATATATATATATATATATATATATATATATATGAATTGCATGCACCTCCGGAATGAAGCAACCGGAGGAGGATGGAAAGACTACATATCGTAGCTAGCGGGGCATTCAAGACTCCATATCGTAGCTAACGGGGCAAGCAATTATTTATATATATATATATATATATATATATATATATATATATATATATATATATATATATATATATATATATATATATATAGGTTACCTATTTACCATGGTATCTTAAAGCCATACCTTTGAAGTCATAATGCATTGCAAGTGTTATTAGGGAATGTTGTGCTGTGTTTGCAAGCGCTTCAATGTGCTGCTCTGCAAGGTTTGGAGACAGCGGGTGCGTTCACGGAGATCAAGAGCAGCCGGAGATCAAGAGCAGCCGCCGCAGGGGAGGGATACCATGGTAAATAGGTTACCTATTTACCATGGTATCTCTCCCCTGGGTGCGTTGTGTTTTGGTGAGCATTAATGCAGGAAAGCAGCGGGCGGGATGGCGAGCTTGTCCTGCTGCTCCAACACAAGCTACCTTAAGAGCCGGTACGATGCGGGCAATGGGTGAAGTTCGTCAGGAGTACTGCATAAAAAAACGAGTGTGTTGTCGTGGCAGTTGGTGATCAAAGAAATAAAACAAAATAAAATCAATAAATAATAATGTCATAGACTTAAAGCCATACCTTTGAAGTCATAATGCATTGCAAGTGTTATTAGGGAATGTTGTGTTGTGTTTTCAAGCGCTTCAATGTGTCAGCGGGTGAGTTCACGGAAATCAAGAGCAGCCGGAGATCAAGAGCAGCCGCCGCAGGGGAGGGATACCATGGTAAATAGGTTACCTATTTACCATGGTATCTCTCCCCTGGGTGCGTTGTGTTTTGGTGAGCAGTAATGCAGGAAAGCAGCGGGCGGGATGGCGAGCTTGTCCTGCTGCTCCAACACAAGCTACCTTAAGAGCCGGTACGATGCGGTCAATTGGTGAAGTTCGTCAGGAGTACTGCATAAAAAAAACGAGTGTGTTGTCGTGGCAGTTGGTGATCAAAGAAATAAAACAAAATAAAATCAATAAATAATAATGTCATAGACTTAAAGCCATACCTTTGAAGTCATAATGCATTGCAAGTGTTATTAGGGAATGTTGTGCTGTGTTTTCAAGCGCTTCAATGTGCTGCTCTGCAAGGTTTGGAGACAGCGGGTGCGTTCACGGAGATCAAGAGCAGCCGGAGATCAAGAGCAGCCGCCGCAGGGGAGGGATACCATGGTAAATAGGTTACCTATTTACCATGGTATCTCTCCCCTGGGTGCGTTGTGTTTTGGTGAGCAGTAATGCAGGAAAGCAGCGGGCGGGATGGCGAGCTTGTCCTGCTGCTCCAACACAAGCTACCTTAAGAGCCGGTACGATGCGGTCAATTGGTGAAGTTCGTCAGGAGTACTGCATAAAAAAAACGAGTGTGTTGTCGTGGCAGTTGGTGATCAAAGAAATAAAACAAAATAAAATCAATAAATAATAATGTCATAGACTTAAAGCCATACCTTTGAAGTCATAATGCATTGCAAGTGTTATTAGGGAATGTTGTGCTGTGTTTTCAAGCGCTTCAATGTGCTGCTCTGCAAGGTTTGGAGACAGCGGGTGCGTTCACGGAGATCAAGAGCAGCCGGCGCAAAACACAAGGCACCCAGGGGAGAGATACCATGGTAAATAGGTTACCTATTTACCAATTTTTGTTTCGGCGAACGGTTTTGGTGAGCAGTAATGCAGGAAAGCAGCGGGCGGGATGGCGAGCTTGTCCTGCTGCTCCAACACAAGCTACCTTAAGAGCCGGTACGATGCGGGCAATGGGTGAAGTTCGTCAGGAGTACTGCATAAAAAAACGAGTGTGTTGTCGTGGCAGTTGGTGATCAAAGAAATAAAACAAAATATTACCACTGTATTACCAATATATATATATATATATATATATATATATATATATATATATATATATATATATATATATAATTGCATGCCCCGGTAGCTCCGATATGGAGTCTTGCATGCCCCGATAGCTACGATATGGAGTCTTTCCATCCTCCTCCGGTTGCTTCATTCCGGAGGTGCATGCAACATATATATATATATATATATATATATATATATATATATATATATATATATATATATATATATTTGCATGCCCCGGTAGCTAAAAGCTTAGTTACGGCTCTGGGCAAAACCAAAGCCCTTGGCCAGTATACAATATTTTTCTCTATGCATTCTTTTCTGTTGAGCACTCCTGACACCGTTGAAACGGTGAGTCTCAGGTCGCCTGCGGATACATAAATCCAATCATTGCTTCTGAACCTGGTGTGTAATCCGAAGGTAACTGCTCACTTTTAACACGATTTAAGACGTTAATTCACGTTTTAAGTAATACAGTGTCCCCTTCAAACATGTTAAAGAAGAGATTCGGAAATAACATTCAAAACTATGCGCGAGTAAATACCATCCTAACTCCAAACATCCAAAAAAAAAAAAAAAGAAATAAAATAACAATAATAATAATAAAAATTATATATATATATATATATATATATATATATATATATATATATATATATATATATATATATATATATATATAATTATTTGCATGCCCCGGTAGCTAAATGTATATATATATATATATATATATATATATATATATATATATATATATATATATATATAATTATTTGCATGCCCCGGTAGCTAAATGCTTAGTTACGGCTCTGGGCAAAACCAAAGACCATGGCCAGTATACAATATTTTTCACTATGCATTCTTTTCTGTTGAGCACTACTGACACCATTGAAACGGTGAGTCTCAGGTCGCCTGCAGATACATAAGTCCAATCATTGCGCCTGAACCTGGTGTGTAATCCCAAGGTAACTGCTCACTTTTAACACAATTTAAGACGTTAATTCACGTTTTAAGTAATACAGTGTCCCCTTCAAACATGTTAAAGGAGAGATTCGGAAATAACATTCCAACCTATGCGCGGGTAAATACCATCCTAACTCCTAACATCCAAAAAAAAAAAGAAAAAAGAAAAAAAATAACAATAATTATATATATATATATATATATATATATATATATATATATATATATATATATATATATATATATATATATAATTGCATGCCCCGGTAGCTCCGATATGGAGTCTTGCATGCCCCGCTAGCTACGATATGGAGTCTTTCCATCCACCTCCGGTTGCTTCATATATATATATATATATATATATATATATATATATATATATATATATATAGTAATGACTTGGTAAGAATGGAAGTGTGAAACAGGCGTTCTTCAAAAGCAGCAATCACTTTTATTTTGCATTAAAGAACAGGCTACATACTTCTTAGCAAGACAGGTTACTTCTCCAGCTCTCCACTCCTGTCTAGCATGCAAGCTGCCTCTTACAGCCCACAACCCGTACAACATTGCAGGTTAACCACGACCAATCAGTGGCCACTATCAGCCCCACTCCCCCTGGCTCCTGCAAGGTACATATAATGATCCTGCAAGGTTGCACCAATAATCCAATATAGGGGAACAGTGTCTGCAGCAGGGTAAGCGTTCCTACGCATGGGAAGCACGGTCGCAGACCATGCAACTTTGCTCTGCAAAGCACTTCAAGCACCGACGCATGCACAAAGTCCCAGTGACAGCCTTTTGTTACAATATATATTATTAGTGATTGTATTAGAGGCTCATATATCATCATTTGATCCTCGACTACCTTTTTTCTATATGGTCTCCTTTTCCAAACATAGATGAAAAAATTATGATTTTAAAATGTCGACTGCATCAGGATATACAACATAAAAGCTTGGCTGTTGAATAATTAACTGGAATGTCATTGAGTAAAACAGAAATATATTGGGAAAAAGAAATACAGACGTTTCAGCAGTTTAATATTAGTTAATGTTTTTTATTAACATTTATTATCAGTAAACTAAAGGGAGGTATTAACACTGTTGTAGAACAATCTTTTCTGAATTTGCTGTGGGACAAATTAATAAATGAAGTGTTTCTCCACTGCAGTGTCAGCAAATGTTATTACTGTATTTATATAAACCTTTATAGAAACAAAAGAGAAATATTTTCAGTAGAATAAGATTTTGTTCAACAAATCTAAAACAACACAGTGATAATACCAGTATTTGATGTTTTTCAGTTCAAATACCTTACACAAAGGATGCAAAAAATGCACACCATTTCATCAAAAAACAAGTTCTTTTATATTATACAGCAGAGAAAATGCCTTGAAAAGGGCTCCTCTCAGCCAGTTAAAGTATGTTCTGGGTTTCACAGTTTAACCTTGTGAGGAGAGTGACACTGGTAATATATAAGTGCTTGTGCCGTAATACTTTCCTAAAATAATAATTCTCTTCGAGAGACTTTGACTATAGTTCAGATTGCCATCACATTATAAAACAGCAATACAAAAATGAACGCCTAAATATTAGAAATGTTCTCGTTAATTCTCCCTATTGTGCAATAATACGTACATAAAAAATCCAATCAAATATCATAATATACAAATACAGAATACAAATATGTTCTAAATGTTTTACATGTATGTGTTTAGTCTTTGACCAGGTAATCAACCTGGCAACACCTGAGAAAATAAAGGCAGCTTGTATTGGTTGCCAACAGGCCCTTATACAGTGATTCGAGTGAAAAAGACAACCCATTCTTCACAAAAATAATTTATTTTAACACATTTTTCCATTATTCTTATTTTTTATTTTAGCTTTTCTCTTCACATTTTTTAGTAAACAAAAAAAGCACAAACAAAATCTCAACGTGTTTCGACAGAGTCTTAATCATGAGTAAACTTAATTTGATACAGAGGAACACCCCTTTTTTTTACACTCAATTCTCCACAGGCGATTAATCACCTTTACGTCACAAACCTTCAATTGACAATCAGAACAATCAAAAACAACTGAAATTAATAAGTAATTAGGTACAGAAATGACAACAGAAGGCAGAAGACCATACTTTTTATATTATTTTAAACACTAAATCTGTACGTCAACACAAAACTTTTCATACCACTAAATATTCTTTTACTAAGTTACTTTTTTCTTTTTACTCTGCAACTTGAATAATGAACAGAGGTATATACTGTATACATACAAACATACATTCTACAAAAAATACCCATATTTAAAGTCTTCATTAAGGCCATGTGGTGGAACAGAATTAAAAAATATATCACAAAAGTTTCCCTTCTCAAGAGTTGTCTTCTCATGAATAAGACGAAACGCGCTGAGATTTTGTTTGTGCTTTTTTGTTTTCTAAAAAATATTTGAAGAGAAAAGCTAAAATAAAAAATAAGAATAATGGGAACAATTTGTTAAAATTGGTTAAAATTCAGCGCAATAGACAATGCAGCCATGCTCCAGTCACAAAAGCTATCCCTACTATCAACACATTAATATCCATAATTCTATTTATTTAACAGTTGGCATTTAAAAACTTTAGACACGAAGTTGTTACATGTCTTGCATCCCTAAAAAATTAAAAAATAAACATTTTTAAAATCATTACTGAATTAAACATTTTACCAGCGTTGAAAAATCTATATGTAGCGATCAATTATATATATATATATATATATATATATATATATATATATATATATATATACACACACACACACACACACACACACACAGTATATATAGCACTGTATTCATCCTATTTTTTCCTTTTCAAGCTCAAGTAAAAAACGTTTGTGTTTTTGCTTTCGTCACTTAGTTTAGGTTTATCAGAGGTACATGAATTAAAACTGTACCTCTAAACCTAAGTGAATTCATGCAAATCATGAAGGATTGCCATACAATTTAACATAATTAAACAAAGCAACGTCTTCCTCTTAACTTAGCAATAAATGAATTATGCAATTTACAGGAATATAAACAAACAACCAATGCATAAAAAATAAGTTTATTTCAGAGATAGTCTCGTTTAGAAAATCTGGAACCTGGTTGCCGGTCTGAAAAGTAACTGGAATCTCTGTACTTGTTCAGATTAGCCTGGCCTAAATTAATCACATTTCAAGACATTAATTTTCAAGATCTCCAATGAGTTTTTGTTTTCTTGGGAAACTACAAAATAATTAATTTACTGAACTGATCTGAGTGGAATGGAACTGCTGATTGAAGAAATTCAGAGACTGACAGATGATAATTATAGTAAAAGGCTGTTTTATGAGATAAGAAACAGGTTTATCCTTTGTGCCAGTTGTGCTGCACTGTGTGTTGGTTTTGTGATGTGGAAGCCGAGGGCTTAGGACCACCATACTCCTTTCATGTGTGACTTAAACTGGATTTGAAGTCAAGCATTCAGAGATGTAGTGTGTGTGTATTACCAACACACCTATTTCCATTAATATTCTGCATTTTGACAGGTTTGGTAAACTTAATTTGTTGACTCTAAAACAAGTATGTCGGTACATCATGCGCCATTACAAAATAAGAGCCGAACTGTACATGTAAAAATGTAAGTCTGACATACCTATAAACTCAACAACAGACAAAGGATAACAGTTAGATGTATGTGTGACATACACAATATGTAAGCCCCACTATATTCCACAGCAGGGAATAATAAGGCAAACAAATTAGTTTAAATAGTATCAGTGATGTGTAATTTTTCAATAACGTCAGGACGTGTGATGCAAGCTAACTGCAGTCTGTATTACTTCTTCGTCTTCGCTGACAGCAGTGTCCAGGTCCTTGTCTTTGCGCTCCACTTGTTGTTCTTTCACAAACTCCTCCTGTATCCTCTCCAGCTCCTGCAGCTCGGCTGTCAGCCTCTCCATGTGAAACTCTCGTCTGTTCTTCAGCAGCTTCATAGGGAAGGGATTCATATCATTAAATGCTATGTTCATTAGTTTCCTAAAAACAGAAGATACAGAGAAAACAAAATGCCACTGATGAAACAACTGCAAAGTTAAAAGGACCTGGGAATTTTTCCCCCTTTCAAAAAATACACAAATAAATAAATAAACAATAAAGTATGGGCCTGCCAAAATTAAATTCATAAAAAGACACAAAAAGACAAACATACACACTTGAGAAACAATGCAGTTTTTTTTTATTTAGTCATTGCCAATTATTTTTTATTATTTTCTAACCAATTTGGAATGGCCGAAGCGTGTGCCGTCAGCCGACCCCTTTTTTTCACACTGCGGACTCGTTATGCAGCCACCCAAGAGCTACAGCGTCGGAGGACAACGCAGCTCTTGGGCAGCTTACAGGCAAGCCTGCAGGCACCCAGCCGACTACAGGGGTCGCTGGTGCGCGGTGAGCCGATGACGCCCTGGCCGACCTAACCCTCCATCCCCCCGGGCGGCGCTCGGCCAATTGAGTGTCGCCACCTGGAAGCTCCTGTCCTCGGTCGGCAAAGGAATAGCCTGGACTCGAACTTGCAACGTCCAGACTATAGGGCACATCCTGCACTCCACGTGGAGCGCCTTTACTGGATGCACCTCTCGGGAGCCCCACACAGTTCTAACAGGAACAAAAAATTTAAGTCTGACATACAAAGTTGTTACTTGCTAATTTTATAACATAATTGTTTAGATATTGAACCCATTAACTTCTACAGTGTATCAATCTTCAGGTGGTCCAAATCAGTCAATGGCCCCCTGTCTCTGCACAGCCAGCACTGCCTGGATTCTTGTCTAATACTGAAGCATGAATGGCTGCATCTAAATGAATGTGTTTGTATTTCAGGTTTAGTGGCTGGACAGAGGAGAAACATGGTGATTGAATCAATAATTCCAATGAAAAGGCTTTGAGAACTAAATGGAAACATATTTCTGCTGCTTTACAGTCATTGTGAGAAAACTCTGCCAAATTATTATCATATAATCCCAGTTATTTCACTGAAAATCAAGAGAAAGCAGACTGATTGATCCAGTTCCATGCTACAGTATAACAGAAAATAAATGTTTTCAGTAAATAAAAGGCAACAGAACCTTGGAATTATTCATCCTTAGGATAACTTATTTTTACTACTAAGACCTAATGGCAAGAAAATTCTGTTTTTAATAGTATCTTAAACGGCTGGTTTCACAAACTACAATTAGCACTAATTTTGGACGACCTTACTTAAGATAACAATAGGTAGTCCAGGATTAGTGCTAATCAGGGCCTGTGAAACCAGCCAATTGACCTACCAGTTAAATTGTTCAACACTTTAATAATCTGCTTGCAAACTGTTCATTAAACAGCTATACATACAGTACATCTGTTTTCTAAGCTGCAAAGAGGACATTATGTGGGTCTGTGAGGTGGGGGCTCCATTACCTGTAGGAAGTGAATGGTAAAGAAGGACTTACGGTTTCATAGTGGATGCATGGTAAAGCTCAGTAAACTGCAAAATCACTGTTCACATTTACCATCATCAAAATGGTACAATCACTAACTTTACTAGTGGTTAAAAGCATGGCCACTGGAGTGAGTGAGATGAGTGTGAACTGTTTATACAGTCTGTGATTGACAGCAACTGGTCTGATGCGTCTGCTGTAAATTATCATCATCCTCATTCTGCCATCAGAGATAGTTTTGGTGAAAAAACGGAGGTATTGGTAGATTTCCAGATTGTCGTGAATTTTTAGAATGTCCTCTTCATTGTACTTAAAGAGGGCCACTGCATAGCGAAATATCACCTGGAAACAGAAAGAAGGAAATACTGTTCAGGTTAAAAAAGAAGGATACTTTCGCTCATCAAGTCGTCACTGGACTGAGCCCTTTTATAATTAATTATATTTTACTTATTTCCATGTTTTTCATTTTTACTCTCTATAACTCTCTAAAATGTCATTACTATAATTTAAAATAATTGGATAAGCTGTTACAATGTAAGTGTGACATACTGTGCACATGTTTGCAAGTTAAGACGATTTTTCTCAACAATTTGTGCTTAAAAATGTATTAAGCACGTTTCAACACAGTTGGGTAAGTGTGGGTGGTGTGGGTGGTGTTGGTGGTGGGGGGGTGGGTATTAAAGGATCAATTACTAACACAGCCGGCGCTGTACCTTTGTGCCCTCATAGAGGAAAGCGTCCCACACTCTGAGCAGGATGTCGCTGACCAGACTTTCCACGAAGACCACCAGGAACCAGTTGAAGGTGATGAGGGAATGATCGATGCTGTGCTCCTTGAAGTGGGCCGTCAGGCGAGGCATCTTCTCAGCAAGAAAGTCACGGAACACCCTCTGATCAGCCTGCAAGGAACAAAGAGCTCTGCTTAGAGCAGCAGGAGTTGCTCAGCTGTTAGAACAAATAGGGACTATGACTGCCTGAATTAGCACCTCCACAGTACTTACTGGTGAAGCAAAGGGGATAGCATTAAAACTCAGCTATAGGCTGACGAGCAATGTCACAAATATTTTAACATTTTCTTAGTAATAACGGAGAGACATGGACAAATTAGCCAATTTCCATAACAGGTGACTTTGGAAAATAGGCAAAAACTGGTCAAACAAAATCTCAAATAAAAGACCTCCACGAGAAGACCAAATCATCACAGATACAAAAAGAAGACTGAGGTGTATAGGCCACGTACTCAGGATGGAACAAACCCATATCCAGAAGGTAGCTCTACAATGGATACCGCAAGGGAAAAGAAAATGAGGCAGAGAAAGTTGCCTAAGATCGAGAGGTGGCAAGGGCTTGTTGCGTCCTTGTGTCCCTGGAGGGAAGAAGAGGGTTCACTGATTTGAAATCAGTTGTTGTACATACTGTACCTGAGAGGCAGTGAGGGTTTTGCTGTAGTAGTCTTGTGGCATTATGATTTCAACAACAGCCACCAGACACCAGAAGGCATCCACTTCATCCTTCAGAACTAAAGTGCAATAGCTGCCAACCTGCAAGAGGAAACACACACACCACATGACTCCACTGGAAGTGTGCTGCTAATATTCAGAAGAAAAGGGGGACACATAGGTGTGCCAAGCCACATTTTAGGCCCTATTTTGAAATAAATTCAGAGGAATTTGATGTATGAAACTAGCAAGAAATTATGTAAATGATACACTTATTTGTATTTATTATTATTTTATTTCTTAGCAGACACCCTTATCCAGGGTGACTTACAGTCGTAGACAAAAATACATTTTAAGAATCAGTATAAGTATTAATACGATTACGATTCAATAACGGAACAGATAACAGTGTCAGTGATAGTTACATCAGGATTAATTAAATACAAAATACTACAGATTAAATGACACTCGACAGATTACAGTACTCTAAAGTACAGGGTTAAATGCAATAAAATAGGGAGCAGATAAGAGCAAGTAAAGTGCATTTAAGGAAGAGTGATAAGTGTCCAGATGGAAAAGAGGAGTTTCTACAGGTGCTGTCTGAAGAGGTGAGTCTTGAGGAGGCGCCAGAATTATTTTTAATCTGCCTGAATATGGCCACTCGTGCTTTCCACCACAGTTGTCTTTACAATTGTGTAGAATATTAAAGAACATATCTGGGCCAGTATATTTGTGATTCCAGAAAAAGATATATTGTACAGGGGAGGGATGAGTAGCTAAGAATACACAACACAGTTAACAACCACTAGGTGTCATAATTTCTCAAATCAATAAATAAACACTGTTTGCATGTGTATTCTTATTGCTATTTATAATACAACAACACATCGCTCTAGTATAGTGTCCTGGCATAGCTACCTCCAACGAAGTGCTCTAAAATGTTAACACCGGTAATGCTGCCATTACCTGTGGCACTGCTTACCGGTAATAGGCATTATTGTCTGTTTTAGAAAAGGATAAGTTATGCTAGTCCACGTCCAAGAAGTACAAGAAAGTGTTTTGTCTTTTTTGGCAACACCTTTTACTACTTAAAATGAGCGAATGGCATTAAGAACTTTCAATACAAAAGGTACAGTACCGGTTGAGGCCCTGGCAGTAGCCGATGGTGGGGTTTTGCCAGGAGAAGGCTAGCAGAATGCGCTGCAACTTTTGGACTGCGTCGGAGGTGGGCGAGGAGAAGTGCTTATTGCTGGTGAGGGTGCGGTGCAGGTCCAGCCTGATCTGCTGCGAGGCCGGGTGCTCCGACACCTTGCAGTGCTTCCTCAGCTCCTGGTAGCGATTGGGATTCCGCTTCCTATAGACCTGCGTCCGTGTCCTCACGATCCAGCGCCACACCTGCTCCCGGTACTCCACAGGGATCCCACACCGGATCAGGCCCTTCAGCTCCGGGGAGGGAGCCAGCTGGTCCAAGGGACGGCTGGCCAGGTAGTTAGCCCACCTGGTCCGCAAAGGCTTGTCCACCATCTCATTGTTGCGCAAGTTGTTGGAACGGATCTCCAGGGCCTGGATTTTGGCCAGGAGCTTCACGTCCTCTACTTCATAATCAGGAATGGTCTTGAATCCATAGTCGTCGTACTCACTGGGAAGGAACAGAAAGTTAAACAAGGATGTTGGCTTTTCATTTGCGCACCTATTAGATCACAATTGCAACAAACCAACATTAACATTTTGATCCTTTGCTTGTTTTGGTATTTCAGTTCGGGATATGAGGGTATTATATGAAAATGGAACTGGTGTAGCTTGCAATCACATCATCAGTTTAGCAATAGAATTGCATTTTAAATATTTGAATATACTTAGTAACAAAAAAACAAGAAAGTAACCGGGGGGAAAAAAGTTTTCGCTGTGAAACCCCGGTATGGAAATGTCAGTACTGTCTTACCTGACAGGGTTGAGTTTAAAGCCATCCTTCTTGTCTCCCTGCAGTGAGTCCTCAATGAGCCTTTTCACCATCTCCTGCTGACTGCTGTCCAGCCCTTTGCTCTCCTGCAGCCTGCGCAGCACGACCAGGTACTTGCTCTCAATCTGGCAGTTTTTGGCCTCCAGGTAGGCACACTGCAACACAAAAGAGAGGTTTAGGGTTAGGATTAAAACAAAACACAGCAGCTGGTGAAAGCAGTAACCCTCCCACAACCTCCCACTCATTTCCAAGACAGGGCAGTCCAAAGGCAGAGGGTTTCTACACCCTGTTACTTTTTAACTGGGTTGAACTTGTTTATTAAAATGTAAAAATGAACCTAGTACATTTCCAAATAACTAATTTTACAGTTCTGATGGAGCCATTCCAATTATAATCTTGCTTCTGCTCCTTAAATTAATTTTATTTAAAAATCCTCTTCGCTGCAGTGTTCACTTGTTCCCTTGTGCTGCTTATATTAATTACAAGACTGCTATTTCCTACAGTGCAATATGTGTGTCACCCGAGTGCTTATGGACACTGTGGCTGTGAAGGGTCATTTCTTTGAAAGTTAAACTGTTGTGTACAATACATGTTTTTTTTCGATTACGATTCGGAAATCAAAGCGTTTATGTTTTTGGCAATTTTAGCAGTTTTAGCATAACCTGCAACTGAAATTATATTTATTTATTTATTTTTACAATTTTTGCTATTTGGCTCTTCTTTAAACCAGAGTCACCCTGGTATCAAATGTGATACCTATTAATTCAAGTGCTCCCAGAAATCCTGAAACAACTCTACTGTAGTACAATAGTTTTTCATGTCACAAAAATGGTCTGATCCTAAATATATCTAAAATAATTTAAAACCATTGCCAATCAGACCAGATAGATAAAACATCTAATTTGCTGCAATCATACCAGCCAGTAGCTGTTTCATTGCACAGTGCACTCAGGGGATATCACTATATGGAGCCATGACGCAGGCACTAGGACAGATCAAGCACTGATACAGAAACAGCTACAACTTGACCCACCCCAAAGAACACATTGGGGTCAACAAGATTAAAAATTAATTTAATTTGCAAACCAGGCATTTGTGTTTTTGTGAACAGTGCCCTACATTCACAGCACTGTACTTGTATTTAGAATTCACTACATATCTTTCCAATTTGCTTTCTGCATCTAGAGAAGACCTAGATTTGGAGATGAAAGGGAAACATCCCAGTCAGTCTGATCTGTTCATTCTGGGAGACTGGAGCTGGCTCAGTTGCTAACTTCTCTGTGGTTTTAATTAGTAATGCATGAACACATCCGAGGTTGCTGACCAGGCTAACAGCCAGCCAGTCAGAACTACTACGACAGTCAACTAAGAAGAAACAAGGAGTGAAATCAAGGAGGAGTACAAAGAAAATTATAAAAATAAGGGAAGCACAGTATAAAATGAAAAAAGAAAAACCACAAATTACTAAAGAGAAACATAACAGAGGAAGTATCTCTGCAAAAAAAAGCAAATAATTGACCAAAAATACTGACTGCCTATGTCTTTATTTATGCAGATACTAGACTACAATAACAAGGTAAGAAGGTATGTGGAGGAGTGGTTAGGGCTCTGGCCTCTTGACCCGAGGGTCGTGGGTTCAATCCCTGGTAGGGGACACTGCTGCTGTACCCTTGAGCAAGGTACTTTACCTCGATTGCTCCAGTAAAAACCCAACTGTATAAATGGGTAATTGTATGTAAAAATAACGTGATATCTTGTAACAATTGTAAGTCGCCCTAGATAAGGGTGTCTGCTAAGAAATAAATAATAATAACAATAAAAGTATATTAATAAACATGGTAAACCCAGGTAAATTATTATAAATGCATTGTATAACCATGGGAAAAGCATGGGTAAAACTGCAGAAATACTGTGGTTAAACAGGAGGCCAAAGGAATGCTTTAAACTTTTAAAAAGTTACCATGATGTGAAAATGATACAAAGTGAATCTAAAGTTGTTTTTTTTTATTTTGTTTTGTTTTTTGCGTTAGACTGTGTAAGAATAGTGCCCAGTAGGTCACCAGCTTGCGTCACTACATTAGAACCACTTGCAATCCATGTGTCACTAAGCAGTTTGCTTTATCATAATGTACCAGCATGCTAGTTGTTCTTTAATTTACTTTGGCTTCTTAGTGCAGACAGAGATGTCTCTAGGCGAAATCACAGATCTCATTGTGGTTTTGTGGTTAGAGCTATAAGAAAAAAGAAATAAACGAAACTCATTACTATTACTATTAATCTGGGGCCTAGGCTATAAAAGCTGAAAATAAGATGTTTAGTATTAAATAAAGTCACTTATATATTAGCCTTACACAGTGACGATACTGCATTAAAGACTTGTAGGTAAGGATAATATATTTTTTGAACATATATGTTTTTTCACAATGGTTAAATGGGTACAGATCTGTCACACAGCAAGCTGTAAAGCACATACCTTCATCAGGAGGCCCTTCTCCTCTTCTGAACTGTTCCTCCACAGCTTAGTAAGCTGGTAAATTTCAGAGTTGAGGAACTTGTTTTGGATCTTGTGCGCCTCTATATCGTCCTAGTAAACACAGTAAACGAATGAAATCAGAACACAATCTGTGGTTGTACTTAAAACATTTCTACTGTGAGCTCTACTTATTAAGAGCACAGGTTTGACCTAGTCCTGACTGATCACTGCTTTTCTTTGCTTTCATAATTGTACTCATTTGTACCCTATAAAACACTGTTTGAAAATCGCTGGGATACGTAAAAAAAAAGTGTGGCTAACTAATGTCAATTAATACACTGTACAAAAACAATATACTTGTTTTGTTCTAATAACAAAAAAATAGAAGAAAAAAATAGTTGGCCAACTGATCACGTGTCTGGAATTATTATTTGACTTTATATTAGTGGATTTAAGTTTTGCTAATAAACAGATAACTGGTCTCCTAACTTTTATCAGAGAGCAGTGTACCCCATCATGCCTAGTAGCCTGGGGTTACACAGGGATTTTTTTATACAGTATGTTTATGTTATTATAATAATTTTTGCTGTTCATTGTAACATCACATCAACACTGTGCAAGCCTGACCTATAGAGTACAAAATCACAGTAACGTGATACAAAGTACAGTCGAACTTGTCGTATCTGATCCTGTAAGATATGACACCATCATTACCCAATGGACCTGTGCCATGTGTGACTTACATATGCTGCTACCAACTGAATGGTACTGATGGAAACTGACCAATGCACATTTTATTATGGGTCTAAAACAGTAAATTCAGCTCTTAGCAGGTCAGAATTTGTACACGCTGTCACTTCACATAACTGCCCAGTTTAACCATAGTAAATAAAAGAAAAGTAAAGGATTCATAAAATTACTGTACTGTTAAAAAGCGTGCATCCTTGTTGTTGTTTATGTCTCAGGTTAACACACACACAATGTAAAAAAAACCTGTGAGATTACTTTGGCATACACTGAGAAAGCATGTTAAGAACTGTTTGGAATGCTGTTTTGTCAACTGAGAAATACTGTACTTCAGTGCTTGTGCAGTCATTTTCACAGATTTTTTTGTATAGAATACATGCTGTGTCGTACTTTGGTGTTTTAGGCACACTGGTGTACCTGACGTTGTTCATTTATAATGCCCCGATGTTAATAAAGAAACTACAATATACTAAAACGACTTCCTCTGAGATACAATATTAGTATATATTCGCTGGACCCCTGGACCGGTTCTACTATAAATGAATCATTCTTAGACTGGAGTGGCAAACAGTAATTGTGTGTCTGCTCCAATGCTAATAAAAGCTAGTTAAGATGTCATGTTTGTAATGCTTATTGGATGCAGAGAAGGTGCAGAATACCATATGTGACACCCCAGCAGTGAAAACATGGATCAGTTACTTTACTGCTTTTTCACATCATGCAGGATTACATGGTGGTCAAACAAAACCAAAAAAAAGAGTGTGGTTTTATCCGTGTTTCTTGAAACAAGAGTTGACGTACTTCCCATGGCTGTAATGTAAAAGTAACTTTTAAAATAACCTTGAGGTGCTCAATCTTCTCCTGCAGCCTGCAGAAGGTCTCTGTGCCCATGGAGTTGGCTACGGTACGCTGGGGGTCAGCCATGCAGGCGGCCACCTGCTTGGAGAGCTTGAGGATGACTTCCTGCTTGGCATTGTTCTTCTCTATCATGAGCTGCACGTGCTGCTGCAGCTCATTCACTTGGCAGTCCTGCATGGCCAGCCGCTGCTCCAGCTCCTCCTTGTCTTTGAGCAGGGCCTCCAGGCGGCCGTCCAGGTCCGCGATACACCTCTCTTTGTGCCGCACCAGTTCCAGCCGCTCCTGCTCCCCTGCTGCTGCCAGGAACTGTTTGCTGGTCCTCTTCTCCTGCTGTGCTGCCTCCAGGGCCTTGTGAAGGAGTCGCACCAGCTCCTGATTTCAAAACAAAAACACTATGGTCATTTACTCTTAAAGGTGAAGCTTCATGAGCTGTGTTGGAGGTTCCGTAAATAAATTATACTGTAGGTGGTCCCTGAATAATGCACCTGTACTTTCTTTGTAATCTGAACCAGGTGGGATCAGACCTGTTCAGATTAGTGATTTGTTTGGAGTACTGATAATAAACTGTACCATACTAAAAATGCCTGGTATAGTATTTGTTTTAGGTTTTTGATTCTTGCATTTCCTGAAAAATCTGTAATATCCCTTTGAATAAAAAAATACTGTTTTACTTATCATATAAGAACAGCTATTAACATCATGCATTTAATTACAGTTATAGCTACAGGTAAATTCAAATAGTCTACTGTACAATGCAATAGTCTACTGTACAATGCAATTTTCCCTAAAAAACAGCCTGTTGCAGTATTTATTAGTAGTGCATATGAGAAAAGGCTCTGAAGCTCTGCCCTATATTATATGTCAGTGGCCTTAAAACCAATTATCAGACATTATTATTATTACTATTTTGTTTATTTTGCAGACACATTTATCCAAGGCGACTTACAGAGACTAGGGTGTGTGAACTATACATCAGCTGCAGAGTCACTTACAACAACGTCCCACCTGAAAGACGGACCACAAGGAGGTTAAGTGACTTGCTCAGGGTCACACAGTGACTCAGTGGCTGAACTGGAATCTGAGCCGGGGACCTCCTGATTACAAGCCCTTTTCTTTGACCACTGGACCACACAGCCTACTATTTCAATAACAATGTCCTTTTTTTAACCAATTATAAAAGATGAATTCAGTGAAGTGTTTTTAGAAAAGACCAGCAAAATGACTGAAAATTCTGCACACTGCCTGCTGGTGGTCATTTTTCAAACCATTCAGGAGATCAGCTTAACTTGTGTGTTTTTAACAGGCTCAAAAAAGACCTTGTTTTTGCAGCTCTGTTCTTTGTACTCTGAAAGAAGAAAACAATGATAATGCAATAAAAGTACCAAGCACTGGAAATACTGTCCCAGTATTACAATAATAATGAGCAATGGTGTCTTGTAAAGTGGTTTCATAAGGTCCAGGATAACCGTGTCTTTAATCAAGACACAAAAACTAATGATAAAATAAGTCAAAATGCACATGCAGAATAAATTCTGTGCACAAATAAAGATTGTGTCTGTTGGTCTAATTTTAGATCAAATATACAATTAGCATGCATCTTGCATGTTACAGATCAGGTGCATTTGAGCACTGCGTTAAAAGTCGTATGGGTTACTAACAGGAAACAAGAAGGCGGCAATGCAAGATTAAAGTTTATGTTTGGGAAGCAATAAAATATGCTTATTGAAGCTCATAAAAATGTAAAAGGAAGTTTTGTGACCATACAGGCAAAAATGTAAGCTGTCTTTTTATCATCATAAGATCGAAAACCCAGAATTGCATTCAGGAGCTCTATTGTGACTGTTTAGATCTAGCCCTGCAGAAACAGTCCCTGCACAGGGCACAAAATTACCCTTGACTTCCTGACTCACCCTGCACACCATGCACTCATGCCTTTACCAGCTGAGACCCTCGGGGGCCCCAGAGATTTTGTATTTTAATACACTTGTACTGTATGTGTTGATGACAAAATAATAAAAAAATTCTACACTGTAACCTTTATGGATTCATAGGAACAGTAGTACAGCACAAGAGTTTCAGTTACAGACAATGAAGCAACAACAGACTCTCTTCACTGTTTCAGAAGTGCCCTTCAACCCTATTTTACATACACAGCTACTATAGAACATCATACCACCATGTTTATAACAATTTGGATTATCAGCAATACAGTTATCACACTTTTAAAAAGCTCTCCTGTTAGGTAATGCATGAGTTATTCTGCTAAATGCGTTTGCCTTCACACCCAGTGACACCTTAGCCAAAGAGGAAAGAAAATGCACAGTAAAGCAACCAATTTGTGGTCAGCATGCAGGTTTCTGACTTGCATAGAAAAAGAGTCAAGACATCACACAGTAAATACAGTAGATCAGTACTTTAATCAGTTTAGGCAAAATTATTGCTGGTCTTGGATTTGAGTTTGTATTACTTTGTGTAACTGCTTGACTAAATCCACTGTTTCTGTCTTATGTTTGTTCATACCATGCTTATTATAGATACAACATCATATTTAAATACTATCATACAACTTTATAAAGGTTTACCACTGTGTTTTTGCACAGTATTTTTTACAGTTTTCCCATGCTTTCCCCGTGATTAGACTGTTATTTTCCCACAGTGTACCCTGGCTTTCCATGTTTATTAATATGCTTTACCATACCTAGCTGGTCTTTACAATGCTGACCTATGCTGTACCACTATGCTTTATGATTTTACTATGGGAAACATTTATAAGGTTCAATCATTCATTGTACAAGTGCCTCACAAGACATATTATTTAATAACTCAGTTATCAGTTGTTATGTGCTTAAATATACTTCAGTCACCCAAACCAAACATATACCTTTTGTGACTTGAGCTCCTCAGTGAGCGTGAACACCTCGTGCTGGAGTCTGGATAGTTTGTCCATGGGGCTCCCCTCCTTTCCTGACACCTTCTCCCCAGAAGGCTGAAGAGAACTGGTCATTTTCTTCTCCCTCTTGTTCATGCTGCTTGATGGAGAACTCTTTCCTCCAGTCTTTGCTTCCTGCGCAGACTCGTTTGTAACTGAAGAAACTGAAGGAGCTGAAAGGACTGTAGGTGCTGGGGGTGTCAGAGGTACAGGCGGTGCTGGAGGTGCTAGGAAAGAGAGCAAGCAAAGAAAGCATTTGAAATGCATGAATATTTATTTAATTTATATATATATATATATATATATATATATATATATATATATATATATATATATATATATATATATATTTATTTTTTCTTAAACTTGCTGGTTCTTTATTTTATTCTGGAGCCACCTACCTGACAATATACCCTTCATAATCATTAAACAAAAAAAAGAAAATAATGATTATTTCTGGAATTCAAATTTGTTATACACACAAAAATCATCATAGAACCCATAGTACCAATGTTAATTCTAGGGTGCCTAGCCAAAACTACAATTTGCTGCAAAAGAAAATAGTTGTTAAAAAGAGCTGTTGTTTTCAATGAAAGGTGAAATTGTGAGCTATCTAGTGAGTTTTCTAGAAATTTCTTAAAAAAAGGCTTTATTGACACTCATTCTTTATCTTATTAACAAGCTTTACTCCTGCATGGTTCACCTTTTAGGAACAGGAAACCTCTGCACATTTATAACAGCAGAAAGAGTTCTTACCCTGCATGAGAAGAATGTAATAGTTTCAGAGCCACTGTGGTGGTCCCCGCATTGAACTGATCCAGACATGAACTAAGCAGAGACACAGACTTTGCAGGGCAGTTTCCTGTCAACTGAAGGACGCACCTGTTGTTTCCCCCAGTATCTGTGTCACAGGATCCTCACAGGGACAGTCTTCCGACTGCTGAATCTTGTCAAAGTTGAACACACTCCACCTCAGCTCCTGAGCTGGCTTGTTTCCACAGATATTGAGGACTGTGTTCCTGTAAGGGCAAGGCAGAGGAAACACAAACTGACTTCTGAAGGCAAAGTACAGAGAAAACGAAACTAAATGCATAGAAACAAACACACACACACAAACTAAAGTAGTACACAACAAATAACAAAATCCAAAGCTCAACTGGTTGCTTCTCTTGCTTACAGGCAGCTGCCTGGATAGGGCTGACTAGTTTACATAACAGGTTTGAATAACTTCTGTAAATTTTGAGTAGTTTGGACAGGCAAAAGGACTGTAAAATATAAAAATTGACAATTTTATTATCACAGCAGTAAATTGAGAAAAAATAAATAAAACAGCATTGGGAGGGAGCAATATTAACCCAATTTGGTTAACCTGAATCCAAGTATGAACCAAGTATTTCATTAACATACATTCCCCACCATGACTGTAAATTCATGACCATGACATAAGCATTATGAAATGGCAATGCAGTTTCATGAAAAGTCCCAAGACATGAATGGACGCACAATAAATATTACCACAGAATGTGTACACCTAGTTTAACCAAAATTAGACAGGTGTGACATACAGATGGACAGATGAACAGCCAGAGTCACCTCCACACAACGCTGTTTTTATAAAAATGGAAACAAGTCAGAAGATAACATCACAAAGTGAATCCCTGTCTAGTTACCATGTTTGTGTTCTCAGCAACTAAGCCTGCTTCAAGGCTTTAAGCACAACAGAGCCGGTGAGTCATCGGCAGAAATGAGACTGTCTCACTGTGAACATTCTCAGCATGGGTATGGGGCAGAATTGAAATCACCCTTTTGTTATTTTGAGTTCTTTCCACCACACAGCACCAACATTCTCCTGTATGATCATCATTTTTGATTGTTTGAATTCATTAAGATATCTGACACCAGACACAATAAACAAAGTCCTGGTACTTTTGTTACCTCACCTAATTAAAGCATTGCATTTCTTGCTTCACATTACACCTCATGAAAATATCTTAGATATAATTACAATAAAGGGCAAAACATGAAAAAATATGTGGTGGTTACAAGAGTATAGCAACACTTTGTAAGCGTTTAGAATAAATAATTTAAATTGGGTTATTCCGGTTCAGCTCTTTTGTATTGCATGCACACAACACCTACCCTGGAACCCTTTTCTCCATCAGATCACAAACTGAAGAACCCCACCCCACACACAATTTGGTCGACTTGAGCTAGAATTAAAACTGGGCTGTCAGTGAGCTTACCTTCCCCAAGGTGCAGAAGGCAGCTGGCAGAGCTGTGTGGAGGTAGTGGAGGGCTCTGCAGGTATTTTCACCAGGCTGGTATTGTGCTGCCACCGTTTTATTTGCAGCTGCTGCAACCAATACAGCATGGCTTGGCTGTTTAATGCCTGTAAAACAAAAACAAAACAAACTAGATGGTAACTTTACAAGTTGTGGGGCTTGCTTTATTGGGAAAGTGGTCAAAGTAGCTGATTTGTGTCAAAAGTCACATTGTTTATTAATTGTCTCATGCTTAGAATGTGCTAGAATTTGATATTTCTCAAAGTTCTATGACAGTTAATTCAACAGTGGGAAGTAGCCTACTGAAAGAAGTTGATGCGGTTACTAAAACAGCTGTATCTCTTGATTGGTAAAAGTTATTTCTGTTTTGAATAGCAGAGAAGTAGAGGAAGATTCCATATGCTCTAACTTTTTGTCTTACTTGTTGGGAAAGTGGTCAAAGTAGCTGATTTGTGTCAAAAGTTACATCGTTTACAGTAAATAGAATGTTGGAAGTCTGGGAGTTTTTAAACAACGGGGAGCTTTAGAATGTTGAAAAAAGTCCCATTAAAGTGAATGAAGATGGACAAAAAAAGGACACAAAGCTTAATAGTTTAAAAAGTATAAAAGATATCAAAAAGTTGCATACAAGCACACTATTCCAGACTATTCTACACGTTTTAAAGTTTGAACGGCGTTTCTAGCTTAAACGGTGTAAGAGGAGTAGCGTGCCAAAGAATAAGAAGAAGAAGAAGTACGTTGAAGATTTAAAGTGGGGACTCTTGCTTCGCAAGCCCCACTAATAAAAATGGTTAGTAATTGTGACAGAGAATGAATGAATCCTCGTCAACAATCTCCCTCTCAATCTCTGAGGGCGCTGTATAACCAGAACAGAGTGCCCCAGAATGGATGTTTTTGCAGTTCATTCCAGGGTCAGTCGGAAGCCGGACATTCAGGAAGGGGGTGGGGCCACGATACCTGAAGTCAGCGCCTGAATGCGGTAGGTGATGTGTCAGTCACGGATTGGAGGAGACGTGATTGGCCGCGCCACCGAAAGAGGGCATGATGGAGGGTTTTAAGGGGAAGTGGCCCCAGTGATCTGTTCCTTCGTTTTGATGGTTAAACTATAAGGACCGTATGCACAGGAGAATTAAAAGTACTGTGAGTGTTTTGTGTTTTGTTTGTTTGTCAGCTAACTGTCATTGTTTGTTTGGCTAGACGGCTAACACGATCCGGGAGCTGTCGCTGCACGCCAGCACCAAACCCCGGACTACACTGACCTACTGTTACCTCTGTGTTTGTCTTTCACCATTCACTTGCACTAGAGCACCCACTGTCAGGAGACATGTCTGTGTCTGTGTATTGTGTGTTTAAAAAGTGTTTTTATTATTTCGGGACTGTAACCCTCCTTTTGCATGGCGCAATACACATTGATGTGTAGAGCCCATGCTTATTATTTAAAGTGTTGTTGGCACGCAACCCAGCTGAAAATAAAGAGCTGTTAATTGTGAACTGTCTTGTGTGTGTTTGTTCTGGAGCACTGCATCATCACTACACCTGCACACTGCAAACCATTCCTTCACAGTAATCCATTTTTATCATTGCGCAAATTTTAGATGTAGGGAAACCTGCTTGGGGGATGCTATTGTGTATTATCAAAGCAGCATCTGAAAAGGATTCCCTTTGTTATACTGACAACCTTTTTACAGCAAACACTTACAGAGCTGCTATTTTATAGCTTTATAAGAAAAAAAAAAAAAGATTAAAATGATAGCCTTGCTCTGTTCGCTTAACTCAAACTATAAAGGAAGGCTGTGGATTTTAAAGTGGTCACAATGCAGTCAAATACCAAATTCAATATACTTTGAAGTTTAATCTTTTACCTTCAACTTACTAAACCCTCAATACACCATACACTAAGTTTTTGTCTTTTCTTTGGATACATTCCTCTCCCACATTATCATACAACAATCAGAGCCTTTTCTTGCACAACTGGCTGGATGATGCTCATGTAAGATTACAAGTGAAAAGTTAGTAAGAACCCCTTCTTTCATAGCCAATGAACAATTTATAACTTGTTAGCTGGACAGTTTATTCTGAGTTCAGGCCATGGGAAGAATGGTGTGGAGTACTGCAACGTAACTTATAAGTGACTATATATTGGGATATTAGAACGGAACATACATTATATATAAAATTGCTACTGCTTCAAATTAATTCAACAATCTCTTTCATAACTGATCAAGCTTATCCGTAGATCATTATTACACACAGTGTTAAGCATGTTAGCTGCAAGCTGTTAGATTGTTAATTTTATACATTTTAAAGACTGAGAACAACAAAGCTAGAACAGTAGTGCTTATTTTTGTGTTCACAACCAAGAGCATTTGACAAGAGCATTTGACAAGAGCATTTGACAAGAGCATTTGATGAAATGTATGCCAGTAGATACAGGGAATACATTTCTATACCAGTTTAGGATGAATGTATTTATTTTAGGTAAAGCATAACATGAGACCATACAATGGCTAATTTAATGGAATTGTATGCGTGTATAAATTACATTTATATACAGACGTGCTCAAATTTGTTGGTACCCCTCCACAAAAAATGAAGAATGCACAATTTTCTCTGAAATAACTTGAAACTGACAAAAGTAATTGGCATCCACTATTGTTTATTCCACATTTAATAGAAATCAGACTTTGCTTTTGATTTTTTATTCAACATAATATTGTAAATAATAAAACAAATGAAAATGGCATGGACAAAAATGATGGGACCGCTAACCTAATATTTTGTTGCACAACCTTTAGAGGCAATCACTGCAATCAAATGTTTTCTGTAGCTCTCAATGAGACTTCTGCACCTGTTAACAGGTAGTTTGGCCCACTCTTCTTGAGCAAACTGCTCCAGCTGTCTCAGGTTTGATGGGTGCCTTCTCCAGACTGCAAGTTTCAGCTCTTTCCATTGATGTTCGATACGATTCAGATCAGGACTCATAGAAGGCCACTTCAGAATAGTCCAATGTTTTGTTCTTATCCATTCTTGGGTGCTTTTAGTTGTGTGTTTTGGGTCATTATCCTGTTGGAGGACCCATGATCTGCGACTGAGACAGAGCTTTCTGACACTGGGCAGTACATTTCGCTCCAGAATGACTTGATAGTCTTGAGATTTCATTGTGCCCTGCACAGATTCAAGGCACCCTGTGCCAGGCGCAGCAAAGCAGCCCCAAAACATAACCAAGCCTCCTCCATGTTTCACTGTAGGTACAGTGTTCTTTTCTTTGAAAGCTTCATTTTTTCGTCTGTGAACATAGAGCTGATGTGACTTGCCAAAAAGCTCCAGTTTTAACTCATCTGTCCAAAGGACATTCTCCCAGAAGGATTGTGGCTTGTCAATATGCATTTTAGCAAATTCCAGTCTGGCTTTTGTATGTTTTTCTTTCAAAAGTGGAGTCCTCCTGGGTGTTCTTCCATGGAGCCTACTTTCACTCAAAAAGCGACGGATGGTGCGATCACAAGCTGACGTACCTTCACCTTGGAGTTCAGCTTGTATCTCTTTGGCAGTTATCCTTGGTTCTTTTTCTACCATTCGCACTATCCTTCTGTTCAATCTAGGGTCGATTTTCCTCTTGCGGCCGCGCCCAGGGAGGTTGGCAACTGTTCCATGGACCTTAAACTTCTTAATAATATTTGCAGCTGTTGTCACAGGAACATCAAGCTGCTTGGAGATGGTCTTGTAGCCTTTACCTTTACCATGCTTGTCTATTATTTTCTTTCTGAATCTCCTCAGGCAACTCTCTCCTTTGCTTTCTCTGGTCAATGTTCAGTGTGGTGCACACAATGATACCAAACAGCACAGTGACTACTTTTCTCCATTTAAATAGGCTGAATGACTGATTACAAGATTGGAGACATGTGTGATACTAATTAAGGAAACTAATTAGTTTGAAATATCACTATAATCCAATTATTTATTATCTTTTCTAAGGGGTACCAACAAATGTGTCCAGGCCATTTTAGAATATCTTTGTAGAATAAGCAATAATTCATCTCTTTTCACAACTTCTTTGCTTTATTCTATGACATACCAAAGGCATGCAAGTATACATGATAAAATAACTTTTAATGTCATCACTTTTCAGGAGGAATGAAGCATTATTTCAAAGAGCTGTAAGGGTACCAACAAATTTGAGCACGTCTGTATATATATATAAAACTTTCAGGTTCCCAGTGCTCAAAAGCTCATTTTACACCCTGCACCAAATGACAGACATTCAAACCCCTATTGCATTGCAGTTCCCTCCATTACAGGTTTTAAAATTAGCCTGATTAGCCACAGTGTATAAGTAACAAGTTCCAATGTGTCATATTAAACTCAAAGTAAAACCAGGAATGGATCAAACTGCTATGCAATGGAAGTCTTATTTCCATCCCTGGAACACAGAGGTATGGTAAAGAACATTAATATACCATGGTAAACTACAGTAAATGCATTGTAGAACCATGGGAAAAATGCTAAATTCCTGCGTTAAATTTACTGTGGTTAAATTTATAAGGGAACCCTTGGTATTGCACAAGGGCACTTTCTTAAAATGATACATCGTTTTTTAAGGTTATTTGAAAAAAAATGACAGTAAGTGGAAGTCCAAACTGATTAGTGTATCCTCAACCAAAGCGGTTGTATCTAACAAAATAACTTAATTAAGACATCAGTATAGGCACAAACAGTGGTTTTTTTTGTTAATGAAAATACATGTTTGCTGTAACTTGTGTTTGTTTCAACTCAGAACTGCACTTGTGTGTTCTACTCAACGAATGGAAGTGCAAGATGTATATGATTAAGTTTTATTGGCTGGCTTGTTACTGCTTCACGTACCTTCACAGATTAGGGGATTTCCTATTGCTTTAATTTTAAAAAGACATACCTTCAGCACAACAACCCGTCCTGGGATTTGAATTTGAAAGGTCCCTTCCTGAGCTTGAGCCGGATAGCCAAAGGTAGCGTTAGCCAGGTCAATGCTTCCCACGGGATTGACATCCTGTGACGTTCTGTAGTAGTACAGCTGGCACTTCTTCTCTTCGAAAACAAACCAGCGGGCTTTCCAGGCCATCAAGGGCCCCCCCCAGTTTGTTCAGGTACCCACACAGTTTTGTGGAGGAGGGTTCCATCTTAGTTTTCATGACTGGCTTCTCTTGGGCATTGCTCTGGTCCATGTGTGTGGAATCACCCTCGTTCTCCTTGGTGCTTTCCACTTCCTCTCTTGCACTGGCAGTGAGGTCATGATGATTGTCTGGGCTTGTCAGATTGGGATCAGCTGCAGGCATGGGTTTTCCGACTTGACAGTCCTGCTCCATCTTAACAGTCCTCACCATGTGTCCTCACCAGATTTCAAAGAAAAGATGTTAACTGGTTTGTCTTTGGCTATTAAAAAGAGGTGTAGTATGGTATAATCAATTTTCATTCCCTTTATTAGCTTTTCCCTGCCCCTTGTCAGTTAGTTAAACTTTCACAAACACCAGCTTCAGCGAGGGACGAATTTGTAAATAAAATGTTACATCCTTACAGTCCCATGTGAGTAACAATTAGTACAAAAAAAGAAGTTATCAGCTATGAAGGTCTGCAGAAGAGGTACTAGTTTCCCTATGTTCTCTGTGGTGATAGCAGTGTCCCTTATTCAGGATTATGTTCTATGAAAAATAAAATCTAAACTTCACACAACTTTAAATTATTGCAACTTTTTTAAAACACATATTTTAATACAGGATTCTATTGTTAATGAGCACATTTGCTGTAAATGCTTTTTTTAATACTGTATAACATACAGGCACTGTAGTAAATACTACTGGCAATTACACCTCCTTGAAAGTATGCTATAGTAAATTCTGAAAATTTCTATAACCACTTTGAAGTATGCATTATTCAAGGATGTTATAGTAGACTACAGTACTAAGTATGGCCACTATAGTTTACTGTTGTATAATAAAAATGCATTTACAGCAAATTACCACTTTAAAGTATAGTGTTTACAGCAAAATACTGGAGTAAAATGCTGCAGTAGCACAGTTCATTTTATTAAATAAATAAACCAAATCTTGAATCAGCAATAGACAATTGGAGTGTTCTGATGTAGTTAAGACTGAAGGTGGCCTCCATAAGGAAAAAACACCAGAGCCCAATGACAAGGAACAAAGCGTATTAATGTGTAGCAGGCTACTGTCGTGTTTTCAAAAAAAGGGTTTAAAACTGCCTGACAATGTGAACTGTACGCATTGGATACTTCAGCATAAACGCCCTTGCCCTAATACTTTACTGGAGTAGGCTTTCATCCCAGCTATTATTAGACTCCTTCAGAAAATGAATTTGGGATCTAAAACTGAAATATTGTGAAAACAATTGGCATTTCCAAGACTTATTTGGTAAACTGACCGTGGTTAGACGTATCAGAGTGTTGGGAATAATGTTTTAGTTTCACTAATTACAAGACACAGTACAGTTCCACTTGTGCAATTACGATACATACTCCTAACAAGAACACACACCCTTCATGTACAGTAATACAAAACAGCTCACGTCTTAACCACGATCATTCTTCATTGCAAGTACACATTTACTATCAACTGCAGCTTCAATATATTCAACTTTCGTTTTTTTCTTCAGTAAACAACCTCTGAATCCCGTAAATTGAGAGAGCACTTATAAATGAATAACACTTCTCTTGGTTCTTACCTCATTCACTTACAGAAACGAATTCTTCATTGTCGTAATACTAGAAGCTTCGTGTTGTCGTAATACTAGAAACTTCGTATGAACTTTGTGCTCCTCAATGTTTCACAACGACAGTTTAAACTTGTTCCCCGTGCTATGGTGACAGTTTAGGTCAATGGACTTGTTTTATCTCCTCTTTGACGATGGTTATGTATATGCATTTCCTTTGGGAGGGTTATTTAAAGGTTCTTCCTTATTACAAACCTGTTTCTTCGTTCCTTGCTGATAGTGTTTTGGGAATTTTAGCAATGTCACGTTTTCAGTGCTTGCGTAATCCCAGACACCACTGACCTTTGTGGCAAACAATTACAACAGTGAGCAGTTACCTTGGGATTACACACCAGGTTCAGACGCATTGATTGGACTAATGTATCCGCAGGCGACCTAAGACTCACCGTTTCAACGGTGTCAGTAGTGCTCAACAGAAAAGAATGCATAGAGAAAAATATTGTATACTGGCCATGGGCTTTGGTTTGCCCAGAGCCGTAACTAAGCATTTAGCTACCGGGGCATGCAATTATATATATATATATATTATTGTTATTTTTTTTCTTTTTTTGGATGTTAGGAGTTAGGATGGTATTTACTCGCGTATAGTTTTGAATGTTATTTCCGAATCTCTCCTTTAACATGCCTGAAGGAGACACTGTATTACTTAAAATGTGAATTAACGTCTTAAAACGTGTTAAAAGAGAGCAGTTACCTTGGGATTACACACCAGGTTCAGACGCAATGATTGGACTAATGTATCCGCAGGCGACCTGAGACTCACCGTTTCAACGGTGTCAGTAGTGCTCAACAGAAAAGAATGCATAGAGAAAAATATTGTATACTGGCCATGGGCTTTGGTTTTGCCCAGAGCCGTAACTAAGCATTTAGCTACCGGGGCATGCAAATATATATATATATATATATATATATATATATATATATATATATATATATATATATATATAAATTGCATGCACCTCCGGAATGAAGCAACCGGAGGAGAATGGAAAGACTACATATCGTAGCTAGCGGGGCATGCAAGACTCCATATCGTAGCTAACGGGGCATGCAATTATGTATATATATATATATATATATATATATATATATATATATATATATATATATATAATTGTTATTTTTTTTCTTTTTTTTGGGGGGGGGGGATGTTAGGAGTTAGGATGGTATTTACTCGCGTATAGTTTTGAATGTTATTTCCGAATCTCTCCTTTAACATGCCTGAAGGAGACACTGTATTACTTAAAATGTGAATTAACGTCTTAAAACGTGTTAAAAGAGAGCAGTTACCTTGGGATTACACACCAGGTTCAGACGCAATGATTGGACTAATGTATCCAGGCGACCTGAGACTCACCGTTTCAACGGTGTCAGTAGTGCTCAACAGAAAAGAATGCATAGAGAAAAATATTGTATACTGGCCATGGGCTTTGGTTTTGCCCAGAGCCGTAACTAAGCATTTAGCTACCGGGGCATGCAAATATATATATATATATATATATATATATATATATATATATATATATATATATATATATATAAATTGCATGCACCTCCGGAATGAAGCAACCGGAGGAGAATGGAAAGACTACATATCGTAGCTAGCGGGGCATGCAAGACTCCATATCGTAGCTAACGGGGCATGCAATTATGTATATATATATATATATATATATATATATATATATATATATATATATATATATAATTGTTATTTTTTTTCTTTTTTTTGGGGGGGGGGGGATGTTAGGAGTTAGGATGGTATTTACTCGCGTATAGTTTTGAATGTTATTTCCGAATCTCTCCTTTAACATGTCTGAAGGGGACACTGTATTACTTAAAATGTGAATTAACGTCTTAAAACGTGCTAAATGTGAGCAGTTACCTTGGGATTACACACCAGGTTCAGACGCAATGATTGGACTAATGTAACCGCATACGATCTGAGACTCACCGTTTCAACGGTGTCAGTAGTGCTCAACAGAAAAGAATGCATAGAGAAAAATATTGTATACTGGCCATGGGTTTTGGTTTTGCCCAGAGCCGTAACTAAGCATTTAGCTACCGGGGCATGCAAAAATATATATATATATATATATATATATATATATATATATATATATATATATATATATATATATATATAAATTGCATGCACCTCCGGAATGAAGCAACCGGAGGTGGATGGAAAGACTCCATATCGTAGCTAGCGGGGCATGCAAGACTCCATATCGTAGGTAACGGGGCATGCAATTATATATATATATATATATATATATATATATATATATATATATATATATATATATATATATATTATTGTTATTTTTTTTCTTTTTTTTTTTTTTTTGGATGTTAGGAGTTAGGATGGTATTTACTCGCGTATAGTTTTGAATGTTATTTCCGAATCTCTCCTTTAACATGTCTGAAGGGGACACTTTATTACTTAAAATGTGAATTAACGTCTTAAAACTTGTTAAAAGTGAGCAGTTACCTTGGGGTTACACAACAGGTTCAGACGCAATGATTGGACTACTGTAACCGCAGGCGACCTGAGACTCACCGTTTCAACGGTGTCAGTAGTGCTCAACAGAAAAGAATGCATAGAGAAAAATATTGTATACTGGCCATGGGCTTTGGTTTTTCCCAGAGCCGTAACTAAGCATTTAGCTACCGGGGCATGCAAATATATATATATATATATATATATATATATATATATATATATATATATATATATATATATATATATATTGCATGCACCTCCGGAATGAAGCAACCGGAGGAGAATGGAAAGACTACATATCGTAGCTAGCGGGGCATGCAAGACTCCATATCGTAGCTAACGGGGCATGCAATTATGTATATATATATATATATATATATATATATATATATATATATATATATATATATATATATATATATATATATATTATTGTTATTTTTTTTCTTTTTTTTGGGGGGGGGGATGTTAGGAGTTAGGATGGTATTTACTCGCGTATAGTTTTGAATGTTATTTCCGAATCTCTCCTTTAACATGTCTGAAGGGGACACTGTATTAATTAAAATGTGAATTAACGTCTTAAAACGTGCTAAATGTGAGCAGTTACCTTGGGATTACACACCAGGTTCAGACGCAATGATTGGACTAATGTAACCGCATACGATCTGAGACTCACCGTTTCAACGGTGTCAGTAGTGCTCAACAGAAAAGAATGCATAGAGAAAAATATTGTATACTGGCCATGGGTTTTGGTTTTGCCCAGAGCCGTAACTAAGCATTTAGCTACCGGGGCATGCAAATATATATATATATATAAATTGCATGCACCTCCGGAATGAAGCAACCGGAGGTGGATGGAAAGACTCCATATCGTAGCTAGCGGGGCATGCAAGACTCCATATCGTAGGTAACGGGGCATGCAATTATATATATATATATATATATATATATATATATATATATATATATATATATATATATATTATTGTTATTTTTTTTCTTTTTTTTTTTTTTTTTGGATGTTAGGAGTTAGGATGGTATTTACTCGCGTATAGTTTTGAATGTTATTTCCGAATCTCTCCTTTAACATGTCTGAAGGGGACACTTTATTACTTAAAATGTGAATTAACGTCTTAAAACTTGTTAAAAGTGAGCAGTTACCTTGGGGTTACACAACAGGTTCAGACGCAATGATTGGACTACTGTAACCGCAGGCGACCTGAGACTCACCGTTTCAACGGTGTCAGTAGTGCTCAACAGAAAAGAATGCATAGAGAAAAATATTGTATACTGGCCATGGGCTTTGGTTTTGCCCAGAGCCGTAACTAAGCATTTAGCTACCGGGGCATGCAAATATATATATATATATATATATATATATATATATATATATATATATATATATATATATATATATATATAAATTGCATGCACCTCCGGAATGAAGCAACCGGAGGAGGATGGAAAGACTACATATCGTAGCTAGCGGGGCATGCAATACTCCATATCGTAGCTAACGGGGCATGCAATTATATATATATATATATATATATATATATATATATATATATATATATATATATATATATATATATATTATTGTTATTTTTTTCTTTTTTTTTTTTTTGGATGTTAGGAGTTAGGATGGTATTTACTCGCGTATAGTTTTGAATGTTATTTCCGAATCTCTCCTTTAACATGTCTGAAGGGGACACTGTATTACTTAAAATGTGAATTAACGTCTTAAAACGTGTTAAAAGTGAGCAGTTACCTTGGGATTACACACCAGGTTCAGACGCAATGATTTGACTACTGTAACCGCAGGCGACCTGAGACTCACCGTTTCAACGGTGTCAGTAGTGCTCAACAGAAAAGAATGCATAGAGAAAAATATTGAATACTGGCCATGGGCTTTGGTTTTGCCCAGAGCCGTAACTAAGCATTTAGCTACCGGGGCATGCAAATATATATATATATATATATATATATATATATATATATATATATATATATATATATATATATATATATAAATTGCATGCACCTCCGGAATGAAGCAACCGGAGGAGGATGGAAAGACTACATATCGTAGCTAGCGGGGCATTCAAGACTCCATATCGTAGCTAACGGGGCAAGCAATTATATATATATATATATATATATATATATATATATATATATATATATATATATATATATATATATATATATATATATAAATTGCATGCACCTCCGGAATGAAGCAACCGGAGGTGGATGGAAAGACTACATATCGTATCTAGCGGGGCATGCAAGACTCCATATCGTAGCTAACGGGGCATGCAATTATATATATATATATATATATATATATATATATATATATATATATATATATATATAGGTTACCTATTTACCATGGTATCTTAAAGCCATACCTTTGAAGTCATAATGCATTGCAAGTGTTATTAGGGAATGTTGTGCTGTGTTTGCAAGCGCTTCAATGTGCTGCTCTGCAAGGTTTGGAGACAGCGGGTGCGTTCACGGAGATCAAGAGCAGCCGGAGATCAAGAGCAGCCGCCGCAGGGGAGGGATACCATGGTAAATAGGTTACCTATTTACCATGGTATCTCTCCCCTGGGTGCGTTGTGTTTTGGTGAGCAGTAATGCAGGAAAGCAGCGGGCGGGATGGCGAGCTTGTCCTGCTGCTCCAACACAAGCTACCTTAAGAGCCGGTACGATGCGGGCAATGGGTGAAGTTCGTCAGGAGTACTGCATAAAAAAACGAGTGTGTTGTCGTGGCAGTTGGTGATCAAAGAAATAAAACAAAATAAAATCAATAAATAATAATGTCATAGACTTAAAGCCATACCTTTGAAGTCATAATGCATTGCAAGTGTTATTAGGGAATGTTGTGCTGTGTTTTCAAGCGCTTCAATGTGACAGCGGGTGCGTTCACGGAAATCAAGAGCAGCCGGAGATCAAGAGCAGCCGCCGCAGGGGAGGGATACCATGGTAAATAGGTTACCTATTTACCATGGTATCTCTCCCCTGGGTGCGTTGTGTTTTGGTGAGCATTAATGCAGGAAAGCAGCGGGCGGGATGGCGAGCTTGTCCTGCTGCTCCAACACAAGCTACCTTAAGAGCCGGTACGATGCGGTCAATTGGTGAAGTTCGTCAGGAGTACTGCATAAAAAAACCGAGTGTGTTGTCGTGGCAGTTGGTGATCAAAGAAATAAAACAAAATAAAATCAATAAATAATAATGTCATAGAGTTAAAGCCATACCTTTGAAGTCATAATGCATTGCAAGTGTTATTAGGGAATGTTGTGCTGTGTTTGCAAGCGCTTCAATGTGCTGCTCTGCAAGGTTTGGAGACAGCGGGTGCGTTCACGGAGATCAAGAGCAGCCGGAGATCAAGAGCAGCCGCCGCAGGGGAGGGATACCATGGTAAATAGGTTACCTATTTACCATGGTATCTCTCCCCTGGGTGCGTTGTGT
Source organism: Acipenser ruthenus (assembly GCF_902713425.1). Lineage (NCBI taxonomy): Eukaryota > Metazoa > Chordata > Actinopteri > Acipenseriformes > Acipenseridae > Acipenser > Acipenser ruthenus. The sequence goes on along the minus strand of NC_081202.1, from coordinate 29,583,612 downwards.
TTTGGTGAGCAGTAATGCAGGAAAGCAGCGGGCGGGATGGCGAGCTTGTCCTGCTGCTCCAACACAAGCTACCTTAAGAGCCGGTACAATGCGGGCAATGGGTGAAGTTCGTCAGGAGTACTGCATAAAAAAACGAGTGTGTTGTCGTGGCAGTTGGTGATCAAAATAATAAAACAACATAAAATCAATAAATAATAATGTCATAGACTTAAAGCCATACCTTTGAAGTCATAATGCATTGCAAGTGTTATTAGGGAATGTTGTGCTGTGTTTTCAAGCGCTTCAATGTGCTGCTCTGCAAGGTTTGGAGACAGCGGGTGCGTTCACGGAGATCAAGAGCAGCCGGCGCAAAACACAAGGCACCCAGGGGAGAGATACCATGGTAAATAGGTTACCTATTTACCAATTTTTGTTTCGGCGAACGGTTTTGGTGAGCAGTAATGCAGGAAAGCAGCGGGCGGGATGGCGAGCTTGTCCTGCTGCTCCAACACAAGCTACCTTAAGAGCCGGTACGATGCGGTCAATTGGTGAAGTTCGTCAGGAGTACTGCATAAAAAAACGAGTGTGTTGTCGTGGCAGTTGGTGATCAAAGAAATAAAACAAAATAAAATCAATAAATAATAATGTCATAGACTTAAATCCATACCTTTGAAGTCATAATGCATTGCAAGTGTTATTAGGGAATGTTGTGCTGTGTTTGCAAGCGCTTCAATGTGCTGCTCTGCAAGGTTTGGAGACAGCGGGTGCGTTCACGGAGATCAAGAGCAGCCGGAGATCAAGAGCAGCCGCCGCAGGGGAGGGATACCATGGTAAATAGGTTACCTATTTACCATGGTATCTCTCCCCTGGGTGCGTTGTGTTTTGGTGAGCAGTAATGCAGGAAAGCAGCGGGCGGGATGGCGAGCTTGTCCTGCTGCTCCAACACAAGCTACCTTAAGAGCCGGTACGATGCGGGCAATTGGTGAAGTTCGTCAGGAGTACTGCATAAAAAAACGAGTGTGTTGTCGTGGCAGTTGGTGATCAAAATAATAAAACAACATAAAATCAATAAATAATAATGTCATAGACTTAAAGTCATACCTTTGAAGTCATAATGCATTGCAAGTGTTATTAGGGAATGTTGTGCTGTGTTTTCAAGCGCTTCAATGTGCTGCTCTGCAAGGTTTGGAGACAGCGGGTGCGTTCACGGAGATCAAGAGCAGCCGGAGATCAAGAGCAGCCGCCGCAGGGGAGGGATACCATGGTAAATAGGTTACCTATTTACCATGGTATCTCTCCCCTGGGTGCGTTGTGTTTTGGTGAGCATTAATGCAGGAAAGCAGCGGGCGGGATGGCGAGCTTGTCCTGCTGCTCCAACACAAGCTACCTTCAGAGCCGGTACGATGCGGGCAATGGGTGAAGTTCGTCGGGAGTACTGCATAAAAAAACGAGTGTGTTGTCGTGGCAGTTGGTGATCAAAGGAATAAAACAAAATAAAATCAATAAATAATAATGTCATAGACTTAAAGTCATACCTTTGAAGTCATAATGCATTGCAAGTGTTATTAGGGAATGTTGTGCTGTGTTTTCAAGCGCTTCAATGTGCTGCTCTGCAAGGTTTGGAGACAGCGCGTGCGTTCACGGAGATCAAGAGCAGCCGCCGCAGGGGAGGGATACCATGGTAAATAGGTTACCTATTTACCATGGTATCTCTCCCCTGGGTGCGTTGTGTTTTGGTGAGCAGTAATGCAGGAAAGCAGCGGGCGGGATGGCGAGCTTGTCCTGCTGCTCCAACACAAGCTACCTTAAGAGCCGGTACGATGCGGGCAATGGGTGAAGTTCGTCAGGAGTACTGCATAAAAAAACGAGTGTGTTGTCGTGGCAGTTGGTGATCAAAGAAATAAAACAAAATATTACCACTGTATTACCAATATATATATATATATATATATATATATATATATATATATATATATATATATATATAATTGCATGCCCCGGTAGCTCCGATATGGAGTCTTGCATGCCCCGATAGCTACGATACGATATGGAGGTGCATGCAACATATATATATATATATATATATATATATATATATATATATATATATATATATATATATATATATATATATATATATATATATTTGCATGCCCCGGTAGCTAAAAGCTTAGTTACGGCTCTGGGCAAAACCAAAGCCCTTGGCCAGTATACAATATTTTTCTCTATGCATTCTTTTCTGTTGAGCACTCCTGACACCGTTGAAACGGTGAGTCTCAGGTCGCCTGCGGATACATAAATCCAATCATTGCTTCTGAACCTGGTGTGTAATCCGAAGGTAACTGCTCACTTTTAACACGATTTAAGACGTTAATTCACGTTTTAAGTAATACAGTGTCCCCTTCAAACATGTTAAAGGAGAGATTCGGAAATAACATTCAAAACTATGCGCGAGTAAATACCATCCTAACTCCAAACATCCAAAAAAAAAAAAAAAGAAATAAAATAACAATAATAATAATAAAAATTATTATAATAAAATATATAATTATTTGCATGCCCCGGTAGCTAAATGTATATATATATATATATATATAATTATTTGCATGCCCCGGTAGCTAAATGCTTAGTTACGGCTCTGGGCAAAACCAAAGACCATGGCCAGTATACAATATTTTTCACTATGCATTCTTTTCTGTTGAGCACTACTGACACCATTGAAACGGTGAGTCTCAGGTCGCCTGCAGATACATAAGTCCAATCATTGCGCCTGAACCTGGTGTGTAATCCCAAGGTAACTGCTCACTTTTAACACAATTTAAGACGTTAATTCACGTTTTAAGTAATACAGTGTCCCCTTCAAACATGTTAAAGGAGAGATTCGGAAATAACATTCCAACCTATGCGCGGGTAAATACCATCCTAACTCCTAACATCCAAAAAAAAAAAGAAAAAAGAAAAAAAATAAGAATAATTTATATATATATATATATAATTGCATGCCCCGGTAGCTCCGATATGGAGTCTTGCATGCCCCGCTAGCTACGATATGGAGTCTTTCCATCCACCTCCGGTTGCTTCATATATATATATATATATATATATATATATATATATATAGTAATGACTTGGTAAGAATGGAAGTGTGAAACAGGCGTTCTTCAAAAGCAGCAATCACTTTTATTTTGCATTAAAGAACAGGCTACATACTTCTTAGCAAGACAGGTTACTTCTCCAGCTCTCCACTCCTGTCTAGCATGCAAGCTGCCTCTTACAGCCCACAACCCGTACAACATTGCAGGTTAACCACGACCAATCAGTGGCCACTATCAGCCCCACTCCCCCTGGCTCCTGCAAGGTACATATAATGATCCTGCAAGGTTGCACCAATAATCCAATATAGGGGAACAGTGTCTGCAGCAGGGTAAGCGTTCCTACGCATGGGAAGCACGGTCGCAGACCATGCAACTTTGCTCTGCAAAGCACTTCAAGCACCGACGCATGCACAAAGTCCCAGTGACAGCCTTTTGTTACAATATATATTATTAGTGATTGTATTAGAGGCTCATATATCATCATTTGATCCTCGACTACCTTTTTTCTATATGGTCTCCTTTTCCAAACATAGATGAAAAAATTATGATTTTAAAATGTCGACTGCATCAGGATATACAACATAAAAGCTTGGCTGTTGAATAATTAACTGGAATGTCATTGAGTAAAACAGAAATATATTGGGAAAAAGAAATACAGACGTTTCAGCAGTTTAATATTAGTTAATGTTTTTTATTAACATTTATTATCAGTAAACTAAAGGGAGGTATTAACACTGTTGTAGAACAATCTTTTCTGAATTTGCTGTGGGACAAATTAATAAATGAAGTGTTTCTCCACTGCAGTGTCAGCAAATGTTATTACTGTATTTATATAAACCTTTATAGAAACAAAAGAGAAATATTTTCAGTAGAATAAGATTTTGTTCAACAAATCTAAAACAACACAGTGATAATACCAGTATTTGATCTTTTTCAGTTCAAATACCTTACACAAAGGATGCAAAAAATGCACACCATTTCATCAAAAAACAAGTTCTTTTATATTATACAGCAGAGAAAATGCCTTGAAAAGGGCTCATCTCAGCCAGTTAAAGTATGTTCTGGGTTTCACAGTTTAACCTTGTGAGGAGAGTGACACTGGTAATATATAAGTGCTTGTGCCGTAATACTTTCCTAAAATAATAATTCTCTTCGAGAGACTTTGACTATAGTTCAGATTGCCATCACATTATAAAACAGCAATACAAAAATGAACGCCTAAATATTAGAAATGTTCTCGTTAATTCTCCCTATTGTGCAATAATACGTACATAAAAAATCCAATCAAATATCATAATATACAAATACAGAATACAAATATGTTCTAAATGTTTTACTTGTATGTGTTTAGTCTTTGACCAGGTAATCAACCTGGCAACACCTGAGAAAATAAAGGCAGCTTGTATTGGTTGCCAACAGGCCCTTATACAGTGATTCGAGTGAAAAAGACAACCCATTCTTCACAAAAATAATTTATTTTAACACATTTTTCCATTATTCTTATTTTTTATTTTAGCTTTTCTCTTCACATTTTTTAGTAAACAAAAAAAGCACAAACAAAATCTCAACGTGTTTCGACAGAGTCTTAATCATGAGTAAACTTAATTTGATACAGAGGAACACCCCTTTTTTTTACACTCAATTCTCCACAGGCGATTAATCACCTTTACGTCACAAACCTTCAATTGACAATCAGAACAATCAAAAACAACTGAAATTAATAAGTAATTAGGTACAGAAATGACAACAGAAGGCAGAAGACCATACTTTTTATATTATTGTAAACACTAAATCTGTACGTCAACACAAAACTTTTCATACCACTAAATATTCTTTTACTAAGTTACTTTTTTCTTTTTACTCTGCAACTTGAATAATGAACAGAGGTATATACTGTATACATACAAACATACATTCTACAAAAAATACCCATATTTAAAGTCTTCATTAAGGCCATGTGGTGGAACAGAATTAAAAAAAATATCACAAAAGTTTCCCTTCTCAAGAGTTGTCTTCTCATGAATAAGACGAAACGCGCTGAGATTTTGTTTGTGCTTTTTTGTTTTCTAAAAAATATTTGAAGAGAAAAGCTAAAATAAAAAATAAGAATAATGGGAACAATTTGTTAAAATTGGTTAAAATTCAGCGCAATAGACAATGCAGCCATGCTCCAGTCACAAAAGCTATCCCTACTATCAACACATTAATATCCATAATTCTATTTATTTAACAGTTGGCATTTAAAAACTTTAGACACGAAGTTGTTACATGTCTTGCATCCCTAAAAAATTAAAAAATAAACATTTTTAAAATCATTACTGAATTAAACATTTTACCAGCGTTGAAAAATCTATATGTAGCGATCAATTATATATATATATATATATATATATATATATATATATATATATATACACACACACACACACACACACACACAGTATATATAGCACTGTATTCATCCTATTTTTTCCTTTTCAAGCTCAAGTAAAAAACGTTTGTGTTTTTGCTTTCGTCACTTAGTTTAGGTTTATCAGAGGTACATGAATTAAAACTGTACCTCTAAACCTAAGTGAATTCATGCAAATCATGAAGGATTGCCATACAATTTAACATAATTAAACAAAGCAACGTCTTCCTCTTAACTTAGCAATAAATGAATTATGCAATTTACAGGAATATAAACAAACAACCAATGCATAAAAAATAAGTTTATTTCAGAGATAGTCTCGTTTAGAAAATCTGGAACCTGGTTGCCGGTCTGAAAAGTAACTGGAATCTCTGTACTTGTTCAGATTAGCCTGGCCTAAATTAATCACATTTCAAGACATTAATTTTCAAGATCTCCAATGAGTTTTTGTTTTCTTGGGAAACTACAAAATAATTAATTTACTGAACTGATCTGAGTGGAATGGAACTGCTGATTGAAGAAATTCAGAGACTGACAGATGATAATTATAGTAAAAGGCTGTTTTATGAGATAAGAAACAGGTTTATCCTTTGTGCCAGTTGTGCTGCACTGTGTGTTGGTTTTGTGATGTGGAAGCCGAGGGCTTAGGACCACCATACTCCTTTCATGTGTGACTTAAACTGGATTTGAAGTCAAGCATTCAGAGATGTAGTGTGTGTGTATTACCAACACACCTATTTCCATTAATATTCTGCATTTTGACAGGTTTGGTAAACTTAATTTGTTGACTCTAAAACAAGTATGTCGGTACATCATGCGCCATTACAAAATAAGAGCCGAACTGTACATGTAAAAATGTAAGTCTGACATACCTATATACTCAACAACAGACAAAGGATAACAGTTAGATGTATGTGTGACATACACAATATGTAAGCCCCACTATATTCCACAGCAGGGAATAATAAGGCAAACAAATTAGTTTAAATAGTATCAGTGATGTGTAATTTTTCAATAACGTCAGGACGTGTGATGCAAGCTAACTGCAGTCTGTATTACTTCTTCGTCTTCGCTGACAGCAGTGTCCAGGTCCTTGTCTTTGCGCTCCACTTGTTGTTCTTTCACAAACTCCTCCTGTATCCTCTCCAGCTCCTGCAGCTCGGCTGTCAGCCTCTCCATGTGAAACTCTCGTCTGTTCTTCAGCAGCTTCATAGGGAAGGGATTCATATCATTAAATGCTATGTTCATTAGTTTCCTAAAGACAGAAGATACAGAGAAAACAAAATGCCACTGATGAAACAACTGCAAAGTTAAAAGGACCTGGGAATTTTTCCCCCTTTCAAAAAATACACAAATAAATAAATAAACAATAAAGTATGGGCCTGCCAAAATTAAATTCATAAAAAGACACAAAAAGACAAACATACACACTTGAGAAACAATGCAGTTTTTTTTTATTTAGTCATTGCCAATTATTTTTTATTATTTTCTAACCAATTTGGAATGGCCGAAGCGTGTGCCGTCAGCCGACCCCTTTTTTTCACACTGCGGACTCGCTATGCAGCCACCCAAGAGCTACAGCGTCGGAGGACAACGCAGCTCTTGGGCAGCTTACAGGCAAGCCTGCAGGCACCCAGCCGACTACAGGGGTCGCTGGTGCGCGGTGAGCCGATGACGCCCTGGCCGACCTAACCCTCCATCCCCCCGGGCGGCGCTCGGCCAATTGAGTGTCGCCACCTGGAAGCTCCTGTCCTCGGTCGGCAAAGGAATAGCCTGGACTCGAACTTGCAACGTCCAGACTATAGGGCACATCCTGCACTCCACGTGGAGCGCCTTTACTGGATGCACCTCTCGGGAGCCCCACACAGTTCTAACAGGAACAAAAAATTTAAGTCTGACATACAAAGTTGTTACTTGCTAATTTTATAACATAATTGTTTAGATATTGAACCCATTAACTTCTACAGTGTATCAATCTTCAGGTGGTCCAAATCAGTCAATGGCCCCCTGTCTCTGCACAGCCAGCACTGCCTGGATTCTTGTCTAATACTGAAGCATGAATGGCTGCATCTAAATGAATGTGTTTGTATTTCAGGTTTAGTGGCTGGACAGAGGAGAAACATGGTGATTGAATCAATAATTCCAATGAAAAGGCTTTGAGAACTAAATGGAAACATATTTCTGCTGCTTTACAGTCATTGTGAGAAAACTCTGCCAAATTATTATCATATAATCCCAGTTATTTCACTGAAAATCAAGAGAAAGCAGACTGATTGATCCAGTTCCATGCTACAGTATAACAGAAAATAAATGTTTTCAGTAAATAAAAGGCAACAGAACCTTGGAATTATTCATCCTTAGGATAACTTATTTTTACTACTAAGACCTAATGGCAAGAAAATTCTGTTTTTAATAGTATCTTAAACGGCTGGTTTCACAAACTACAATTAGCACTAATTTTGGACGACCTTACTTAAGATAACAATAGGTAGTCCAGGATTAGTGCTAATCAGGGCCTGTGAAACCAGCCAATTGACCTACCAGTTAAATTGTTCAACACTTTAATAATCTGCTTGCAAACTGTTCATTAAACAGCTATACATACAGTACATCTGTTTTCTAAGCTGCAAAGAGGACATTATGTGGGTCTGTGAGGTGGGGGCTCCATTACCTGTAGGAAGTGAATGGTAAAGAAGGACTTACGGTTTCATAGTGGATGCATGGTAAAGCTCAGTAAACTGCAAAATCACTGTTCACATTTACCATCATCAAAATGGTACAATCACTAACTTTACTAGTGGTTAAAAGCATGGCCACTGGAGTGAGTGAGATGAGTGTGAACTGTTTATACAGTCTGTGATTGACAGCAACTGGTCTGATGCGTCTGCTGTACATTATCATCATCCTCATTCTGCCATCAGAGATAGTTTTGGTGAAAAAACTGAGGTATTGGTAGATTTCCAGATTGTCGTGAATTTTTAGAATGTCCTCTTCATTGTACTTAAAGAGGGCCACTGCATAGCGAAATATCACCTGGAAACAGAAAGAAGGAAATACTGTTCAGGTTAAAAAAGAAGGATACTTTCGCTCATCAAGTCGTCACTGGACTGAGCCCTTTTATAATTAATTATATTTTACTTATTTCCATGTTTTTCATTTTTACTCTCTATAACTCTCTAAAATGTCATTACTATAATTTAAAATAATTGGATAAGCTGTTACAATGTAAGTGTGACATACTGTGCACATGTTTGCAAGTTAAGACGATTTTTCTCAACAATTTGTGCTTAAAAATGTATTAAGCACGTTTCAACACAGTTGGGTAAGTGTGGGTGGTGTGGGTGGTGTTGGTGGTGGGGGGGTGGGTATTAAAGGATCAATTACTAACACAGCCGGCGCTGTACCTTTGTGCCCTCATAGAGGAAAGCGTCCCACACTCTGAGCAGGATGTCGCTGACCAGACTTTCCACGAAGACCACCAGGAACCAGTTGAAGGTGATGAGGGAATGATCGATGCTGTGCTCCTTGAAGTGGGCCGTCAGGCGAGGCATCTTCTCAGCAAGAAAGTCACGGAACACCCTCTGATCAGCCTGCAAGGAACAAAGAGCTCTGCTTAGAGCAGCAGGAGTTGCTCAGCTGTTAGAACAAATAGGGACTATGACTGCCTGAATTAGCACCTCCACAGTACTTACTGGTGAAGCAAAGGGGATAGCATTAAAACTCAGCTATAGGCTGACGAGCAATGTCACAAATATTTTAACATTTTCTTAGTAATAACGGAGAGACATGGACAAATTAGCCAATTTCCATAACAGGTGACTTTGGAAAATAGGCAAAAACTGGTCAAACAAAATCTCAAATAAAAGACCTCCACGAGAAGACCAAATCATCACAGATACAAAAAGAAGACTGAGGTGTATAGGCCACGTACTCAGGATGGAACAAACCCATATCCAGAAGGTAGCTCTACAATGGATACCGCAAGGGAAAAGAAAATGAGGCAGAGAAAGTTGCCTAAGATCGAGAGGTGGCAAGGGCTTGTTGCGTCCTTGTGTCCCTGGAGGGAAGAAGAGGGTTCACTGATTTGAAATCAGTTGTTGTACATACTGTACCTGAGAGGCAGTGAGGGTTTTGCTGTAGTAGTCTTGTGGCATTATGATTTCAACAACAGCCACCAGACACCAGAAGGCATCCACTTCATCCTTCAGAACTAAAGTGCAATAGCTGCCAACCTGCAAGAGGAAACACACACACCACATGACTCCACTGGAAGTGTGCTGCTAATATTCAGAAGAAAAGGGGGACACATAGGTGTGCCAAGCCACATTTTAGGCCCTATTTTGAAATAAATTCAGAGGAATTTGATGTATGAAACTAGCAAGAAATTATGTAAATTATACACTTATTTGTATTTATTATTATTTTATTTCTTAGCAGACACCCTTATCCAGGGTGACTTACAGTCGTAGACAAAAATACATTTTAAGAATCAGTATAAGTATTAATACGATTACGATTCAATAACAGAACAGATAACAGTGTCAGTGATAGTTACATCAGGATTAATTAAATACAAAATACTACAGATTAAATGACACTCGACAGATTACAGTACTCTAAAGTACAGGGTTAAATGCAATAAAATAGGGAGCAGATAAGAGCAAGTAAAGTGCATTTAAGGAAGAGTGATAAGTGTCCAGATGGAAAAGAGGAGTTTCTACAGGTGCTGTCTGAAGAGGTGAGTCTTGAGGAGGCGCCAGAATTATTTTTAATCTGCCTGAATATGGCCACTCGTGCTTTCCAACACAGTTGTCTTTACAATTGTGTAGAATATTAAAGAACATATCTGGGCCAGTATATTTGTGATTCCAGAAAAAGATATATTGTACAGGGGAGGGATGAGTAGCTAAGAATACACAACACAGTTAACAACCACTAGGTGTCATAATTTCTCAAATCAATAAATAAACACTGTTTGCATGTGTATTCTTATTGCTATTTATAATACAACAACACATCGCTCTAGTATAGTGTCCTGGCATAGCTACCTCCAACGAAGTGCTCTAAAATGTTAACACCGGTAATGCTGCCATTACCTGTGGCACTGCTTACCGGTAATAGGCATTATTGTCTGTTTTAGAAAAGGATAAGTTATGCTAGTCCACGTCCAAGAAGTACAAGAAAGTGTTTTGTCTTTTTTGGCAACACCTTTTACTACTTAAAATGAGCGAATGGCATTAAGAACTTTCAATACAAAAGGTACAGTACCGGTTGAGGCCCTGGCAGTAGCCGATGGTGGGGTTTTGCCAGGAGAAGGCTAGCAGAATGCGCTGCAACTTTTGGACTGCGTCGGAGGTGGGCGAGGAGAAGTGCTTATTGCTGGTGAGGGTGCGGTGCAGGTCCAGCCTGATCTGCTGCGAGGCCGGGTGCTCCGACACCTTGCAGTGCTTCCTCAGCTCCTGGTAGCGATTGGGATTCCGCTTCCTATAGACCTGCGTCCGTGTCCTCACGATCCAGCGCCACACCTGCTCCCGGTACTCCACAGGGATCCCACACCGGATCAGGCCCTTCAGCTCCGGGGAGGGAGCCAGCTGGTCCAAGGGACGGCTGGCCAGGTAGTTAGCCCACCTGGTCCGCAAAGGCTTGTCCACCATCTCATTGTTGCGCAAGTTGTTGGAACGGATCTCCAGGGCCTGGATTTTGGCCAGGAGCTTCACGTCCTCTACTTCATAATCAGGAATGGTCTTGAATCCATAGTCGTCGTACTCACTGGGAAGGAACAGAAAGTTAAACAAGGATGTTGGCTTTTCATTTGCGCACCTATTAGATCACAATTGCAACAAACCAACATTAACATTTTGATCCTTTGCTTGTTTTGGTATTTCAGTTCGGGATATGAGGGTATTATATGAAAATGGAACTGGTGTAGCTTGCAATCACATCATCAGTTTAGCAATAGAATTGCATTTTAAATATTTGAATATACTTAGTAACAAAAAAACAAGAAAGTAACCGGGGGGAAAAAAGTTTTCGCTGTGAAACCCCGGTATGGAAATGTCAGTACTGTCTTACCTGACAGGGTTGAGTTTAAAGCCATCCTTCTTGTCTCCCTGCAGTGAGTCCTCAATGAGCCTTTTCACCATCTCCTGCTGACTGCTGTCCAGCCCTTTGCTCTCCTGCAGCCTGCGCAGCACGACCAGGTACTTGCTCTCAATCTGGCAGTTTTTGGCCTCCAGGTAGGCACACTGCAACACAAAAGAGAGGTTTAGGGTTAGGATTAAAACAAAACACAGCAGCTGGTGAAAGCAGTAACCCTCCCACAACCTCCCACTCATTTCCAAGACAGGGCAGTCCAAAGGCAGAGGGTTTCTACACCCTGTTACTTTTTAACTGGGTTGAACTTGTTTATTAAAATGTAAAAATGAACCTAGTACATTTCCAAATAACTAATTTTACAGTTCTGATGGAGCCATTCCAATTATAATCTTGCTTCTGCTCCTTAAATTAATTTTATTTAAAAATCCTCTTCGCTGCAGTGTTCACTTGTTCCCTTGTGCTGCTTATATTAATTACAAGACTGCTATTTCCTACAGTGCAATATGTGTGTCACCCGAGTGCTTATGGACACTGTGGCTGTGAAGGGTCATTTCTTTGAAAGTTAAACTGTTGTGTACAATACATGTTTTTTTTCGATTACGATTCGGAAATCAAAGCGTTTATGTTTTTGGCAATTTTAGCAGTTTTAGCATAACCTGCAACTGAAATTATATTTATTTATTTATTTTTACAATTTTTGCTATTTGGTTCTTCTTTAAACCAGAGTCACCCTGGTATCAAATGTGATACCTATTAATTCAAGTGCTCCCAGAAATCCTGAAACAACTCTACTGTAGTACAATAGTTTTTCATGTCACAAATATGGTCTGATCCTAAATATATCTAAAATAATTTAAAACCATTGCCAATCAGACCAGATAGATAAAACATCTAATTTGCTGCAATCATACCAGCCAGTAGCTGTTTCATTGCACAGTGCACTCAGGGGATATCACTATATGGAGCCATGACGCAGGCACTAGGACAGATCAAGCACTGATACAGAAACAGCTACAACTTGACCCACCCCAAAGAACACATTGGGGTCAACAAGATTAAAAATTAATTTAATTTGCAAACCAGGCATTTGTGTTTTTGTGAACAGTGCCCTACATTCACAGCACTGTACTTGTATTTAGAATTCACTACATATCTTTCCAATTTGCTTTCTGCATCTAGAGAAGACCTAGATTTGGAGATGAAAGGGAAACATCCCAGTCAGTCTGATCTGTTCATTCTGGGAGACTGGAGCTGGCTCAGTTGCTAACTTCTCTGTGGTTTTAATTAGTAATGCATGAACACACCCGAGGTTGCTGACCAGGCTAACAGCCAGCCAGTCAGAACTACTATGACAGTCAACTAAGAAGAAACAAGGAGTGAAACCAAGTAGGAGTACAAAGAAAATTATAAAAATAAGGGAAGTACAGCATAAAATGAAAAAAGAAAAACCACAAATTACTAAAGAGAAACATAACAGAGGAAGTATCTCTGCAAAAAAAGCAAATAATTGACCAAAAATACTGACTGCCTATGTCTTTATTTATGCAGATACTAGACTACAATAACAAGGTAAGAAGGCATGTGGAGGAGTGGTTAGGGCTCTGGACTCTTGACCTGAGGGTCGTGGGTTCAATCCCAGCTGGGGGACACTGCTGCTGTACCCTTGAGCAAGGTACTTTACCTCGATTGCTCCAGTAAAAACCCAACTGTATAAATGGGTAATTGTATGTAAAAATAATGTGATATCTTGTAACAATTGTAAGTCACCCTAGATAAGGGTGTCTGCTAAGAAATAAATAATAATAATAATAAAAGTATATTAATAAACATGGTAAACCCAGGTAAATTATTATAAATGCATTGTATAACCATGGGAAAAGCATGGGTAAAACTGCAGAAATACTGTGGTTAAACAGGAGGCCAAAGGAATGCTTTAAACTTTTAAAAAGTTACCATGATGTGAAAATGATACAAAGTGAATCTAAAGTTGTTTTTTTTATTTTGTTTTGTTTTTTGCGTTAGACTGTGTAAGAATAGTGCCCAGTAGGTCACCAGCTTGCGTCACTACATTAGAACCACTTGCAATCCATGTGTCACTAAGCAGTTTGCTTTATCATAATGTACCAGCATGCTAGTTGTTCTTTAATTTACTTTGGCTTCTTAGTGCAGACAGAGATGTCTCTAGGCGAAATCACAGATCTCATTGTGGTTTTGTGGTTAGAGCTATAAGAAAAAAGAAATAAATGAAACTCATTACTATTACTATTAATCTGGGGCCTAGGCTATAAAAGCTGAAAATAAGATGTTTAGTATTAAATAAAGTCACTTATATATTAGCCTTACACAGTGACGATACTGCATTAAAGACTTGTAGGTAAGGATAATATATTTTTTGAACATATATGTTTTTTCACAATGGTTAAATGGGTACAGATCTGTCACACAGCAAGCTGTAAAGCACATACCTTCATCAGGAGGCCCTTCTCCTCTTCTGAACTGTTCCTCCACAGCTTAGTAAGCTGGTAAATTTCAGAGTTGAGGAACTTGTTTTGGATCTTGTGCGCCTCTATATCGTCCTAGTAAACACAGTAAACGAATGAAATCAGAACACAATCTGTGGTTGTACTTAAAACATTTCTACTGTGAGCTCTACTTATTAAGAGCACAGGTTTGACCTAGTCCTGACTGATCACTGCTTTTCTTTGCTTTCATAATTGTACTCATTTGTACCCTATAAAACACTGTTTGAAAATCGCTGGGATACGTAAAAAAAAAGTGTGGCTAACTAATGTCAATTAATACACTGTACAAAAACAATATACTTGTTTTGTTCTAATAACAAAGAAATAGAAGAAAAAAATAGTTGGCCAACTGATCATGTGTCTGGAATTATTATTTGACTTTATATTAGTGGATTTAAGTTTTGCTAATAAGCAGATAACTGGTCTCCTAACTTTTATCAGAGAGCAGTGTACCCCATCATGCCTAGTAGCCTGGGGTTACACAGGGATTTTTTTTTTTTTTTTATACAGTATGTTTATGTTATTATAATAATTTTTGCTGTTCATTGTAACATCACATCAACACTGTGCAAGCCTGACCTATAGAGTACAAAATCACAGTAACGTGATACAAAGTACAGTCGAACTTGTCGTATCTGATCCTGTAAGATATGACACCATCATTACCCAATGGACCTGTGCCATGTGTGACTTACATATGCTGCTACCAACTGAATGGTACTGATGGAAACTGACCAATGCACATTTTATTATGGGTCTAAAACAGTAAATTCAGCTCTTAGCAGGTCAGAATTTGTACACGCTGTCACTTCACATAACTGCCCAGTTTAACCATAGTAAATAAAAGAAAAGTAAAGGATTCATAAAATTACTGTACTGTTAAAAAGCGTGCATCCTTGTTGTTGTTTATGTCTCAGATTAACACACACACACAATGTAAAAAAAACCTGTCAGATTACTTTGGCATACACTGAGAAAGCACGTTAAGAACTGTTTGGAATGCTGTTTTGTAAACTGAGAAATACTGTACTTCAGTGCTTGTGCAGTCATTTTCACAGATTTTTTTGTATAGAATACATGCTGTGTCGTACTTTGGTGTTTTAGGCACACTGGTGTACCTGACGTTGTTCATTTATAATGCCCCGACGTTAATAAAGAAACTACAATATACTAAAACGACTTCCTCTGAGATACAATATTAGTATATATTCGCTGGACCCCTGGACCGGTTCTACTATAAATGAATCATTCTTAGACTGGAGTGGCAAACAGTAATTGTGTGTCTGCTCCAATGCTAATAAAAGCTAGTTAAGATGTCATGTTTGTAATGCTTATTGGATGCAGAGAAGGTGCAGAATACCATATGTGACACCCCAGCAGTGAAAACATGGATCAGTTACTTTACTGCTTTTTCACATCATGCAGGATTACATGGTGGTCAAACAAAACCAAAAAAAAGAGTGTGGTTTTATCCGTGTTTCTTGAAACAAGAGTTGACGTACTTCCCATGGCTGTAATGTAAAAGTAACTTTTAAAATAACCTTGAGGTGCTCAATCTTCTCCTGCAGCCTGCAGAAGGTCTCTGTGCCCATGGAGTTGGCTACGGTACGCTGGGGGTCAGCCATGCAGGCAGCCACCTGCTCGGAGAGCTTGAGGATGACTTCCTGCTTGGCATTGTTCTTCTCCATCATGAGCTGCACGTGCTGCTGCAGCTCATTCACTTGGCAGTCCTGCATGGCCAGCCGCTGCTCCAGCTCCTCCTTGTCTTTGAGCAGGGCCTCCAGGCGGCCGTCCAGGTCCGCGATACACCTCTCTTTGTGCCGCACCAGTTCCAGCCGCTCCTGCTCCCCTGCTGCTGCCAGGAACTGTTTGCTGGTCCTCTTCTCCTGCTGTGCTGCCTCCAGGGCCTTGTGAAGGAGTCGCACCAGCTCCTGATTTCAAAACAAAAACACTATGGTCATTTACTCTTAAAGGTGAAGCTTCATGAGCTGTGTTGGAGGTAAATAAATTATACTGTAGGTGGTCCCTGAATAATGCACCTGTACTTTCTTTGTAATCTGAACCAGGTGGGATCAGACCTGTTCAGATTAGTGATTTGTTTGGAGTACTGATAATAAACTGTACCATACTAAAAATGCCTGGTATAGTATTTGTTTTAGGTTTTTGATTCTTGCATTTCCTGAAAAATCTGTAATATCCCTTTGAATAAAAAAATACTGTTTTATTTATCATATAAGAACAGCTATTAACATCATGCATTTAATTACAGTTATAGCTACAGGTAAATTCAAATAGTCTACTGTACAATGCAATAGTCTACTGTACAATGCAATTTTCCCTAAAAAACAGCCTGTTGCAGTATTTATTAGTAGTGCATATGAGAAAAGGCTCTGAAGCTCTGCCCTATATTATACGTCAGTGGCCTTAAAACCAATTATCAGACATTTTTATTATTACTATTTTGTTTATTTTGCAGACACCTTTATCCAAGGCGACTTACAGAGACTAGGGTGTGTGAACTATACATCAGCTGCAGAGTCACTTACAACAACGTCCCACCTGAAAGACGGACCACAAGGAGGTTAAGTGACTTGCTCAGGGTCACACAGTGACTCAGTGGCTGAACTGGAATCTGAGCCGGGGACCTCCTGATTACAAGCCCTTTTCTTTGACCACTGGACCACACAGCCTACTATTTCAATAACAATGTCCTTTTTTAACCAATTATAAAAGATGAATTCAGTGAAGTGTTTTTAGAAAAGACCAGCAAAATGACTGAAAATTCTGCACACTGCCTGCTGGTGGTCATTTTTCAAACCATTCAGGAGATCAGCTTAACTTGTGTGTTTTTAACAGGCTCAAAAAAGACCTTGTTTTTGCAGCTCTGTTCTTTGTACTCTGAAAGAAGAAAACAATGATAATGCAATAAAAGTACCAAGCACTGGAAATACTGTCCCAGTATTACAATAATAATGAGCAATGGTGTCTTGTGAAGTGGTTTCATAAGGTCCAGGATAACCGTGTCTTTAATCAAGACACAAAAACTAATGATAAAATAAGTCAAAATGCACATGCAGAATAAATTCTGTGCACAAATAAAGATTGTGTCTGTTGGTCTAATTTTAGATCAAATATACAATTAGCATGCATCTTGCATGTTACAGATCAGGTGCATTTGAGCACTGCGTTAAAAGTCGTATGGGTTACTAACAGGAAACAAGAAGGCGGCGATGCAAGATTAAAGTTTATGTTTGGGAAGCAATAAAATATGCTTATTGAAGCTCATAAAAATGTAAAAGGAAGTTTTGTGACCATACAGGCAAAAATGTAAGCTGTCTTTTTATCATCATAAGATACAGAGGAGTCATGAGCGAAAACCCAGAATTGCATTCAGGAGCTCTATTGTGACTGTTTAGATCTAGCCCTGCAGAAACAGTCCCTGCACAGGGCACAAAATTACCCTTGACTTCCTGACTCACCCTGCACACCATGCACTCATGCCTTTACCAGCTGAGACCCTCGGGGGCCTGTCACAAAGACGGCCGGAGTGGGTGGCGTCAGACCAGAAACAGGAACACAAACGACAGAGATGTGGAGTTTGGTTTAAGCTGAGCGCGTGATTGCGCTCAGCATTTAATAAACAGAAAAATAAAAGGTTTTAAACACAACCAAAAACACAGGACACGGCACTACACGCCAAAATAAACAGACAGACAAAACGAACTACACAGACAAACACGGTGAGCTTCTTTTACTACTTCTTTTACTAACAATTACTACCTCCGTCTCCTATCCCGTTCTCCACTCACCGAACACCAACCACCAGTGAGTGAAAACATGCAGCTTTTATGCAGTTGTACCGAGATTCGATTGCTAGTCAATCATTCAATTGGAATCTCGGTACAACTGCACGTGAATTAATTCAAGTGCAATTCCCCGTGCTCACATACTATTACTTTTTACTTGCACGTGATGTGATGTGCCATCCCCGTGCCTAACTACAAATATACAATTTACACACACGTGAAACACAGACCGCTTATATCCCGTGTACCAATCTATACACCAACATTAACACACGCACGCAACATACATACACAGAACACACAAATGCACACAGGGGCGGGGCACTTTGCCACAGGGCCCCAGAGATTTTGTATTTTAATACACTTGTACTGTATGTGTTGATGACAAAATAATAAAAAAATTCTACACTGTAACCTTTATGGATTCATAGGAACAGTAGTACAGCACAAGAGTTTCAGTTACAGACAATGAAGCAACAACAGACTCTCTTCACTGTTTCAGAAGTGCCCTTCAACCCTATTTTACATACACAGCTACTATAGAACATCATACCACCATGTTTATAACAATTTGGATTATCAGCAATACAGTTATCACACTTTTAAAAAGCTCTCCTGTTAGGTAATGCATGAGTTATTCTGCTAAATGCGTTTGTCTTCACACCCTTTGACACCTTAGCCAAAGAGGAAAGAAAATGCACAGTAAAGCAACCAATTTGTGGTCAGCATGCAGGTTTCTGACTTGCATAGAAAAAGAGTTAAGACATCACACAGTAAATACAGTAGATCAGTACTTTAATCAGTTTAGGCAAAATTATTGCTGGTCTTGGATTTGAGTTTGTATTACTTTGTGTAACTGCTTGACTAAATCCACTGTTTCTGTCTTATGTTCGTTCATACCATGCTTATTATAGATACAACATCATATTTAAATACTATCATACAACTTTATAAAGGTTTACCACTGTGTTTTTGCACAGTATTTTTTACAGTTTTCCCATGCTTTCCCCGTGATTAGACTGTTATTTTCCCACAATGTACCCTGGCTTTCCATGTCTATTAATATGCTTTACCATACCTAGCTGGTCTTTACAATGCTGACCTATGCTGTACCACTATGCTTTATGATTTTACTATGGGAAACATTTGTAAGGTTCAATCATTCATTGTACAAGTGCCTCACAAGACATATTATTTAATAACTCAGTTATCAGTTGTTATGTGCTTAAATATACTTCAGTCACCCAAACCAAACATATACCTTTTGTGACTTGAGCTCCTCAGTGAGCGTGAACACCTCGTGCTGGAGTCTGGATAGTTTGTCCACGGGGCTCCCCTCCTTTCCTGACACCTTCTCCCCAGAAGGCTGAAGAGAACTGGTCATTTTCTTCTCCCTCTTGTTCATGCTGCTTGATGGAGAACTCTTTCCTCCAGTCTTTGCTTCCTGCGCAGACTGAAGAAACTGAAGGAGCTGAAAGGACTGTAGGTGCTGGGGGTGTCAGAGGTACAGGCGGTGCTGGAGGTGCTAGGAAAGAGAGCAAGCAAAGAAAGCATTTGAAATGCATGAATATTTATTATATATATATATATATATATATATTTTTTTTTTTTCTTAAACTTGCTGGTTCTTTATTTTATTCTGGAGCCACCTACCTGACAATATACCCTTCATAATCATTAAACAAAAAAAAGAAAATAATGATTATTTCTGGAATTCAAATTTGTTATACACACAAAAATCATCATAGAACCCATAGTACCGATGTTAATTCTAGGGTGCCTAGCCAAAACTACAATTTGCTGCAAAAGAAAATAGTTGTTAAAAAGAGCTGTTGTTTTCAATGAAAGGTGAAATTGTGAGCTATCTAGTGAGTTTTCTAGAAATTTCTTAAAAAAAAGGCTTTATTGACACTCATTCTTTATCTTATTAACAAGCTTTACTCCTGCATGGTTCACCTTTTAGGAACAGGAAACCTCTGCACATTTATAACAGCAGAAAGAGTTCTTACCCTGCATGAGAAGAATGTAATAGTTTCAGAGCCACTGTGGTGGTCCCCGCATTGAACTGATCCAGACATGAACTAAGCAGAGACACAGACTTTGCAGGGCAGTTTCCTGTCAACTGAAGGACGCACCTGTTTTTTCCCCCAGTATCTGTGTCACAGGATCCTCACAGGGACAGTCTTCCGACTGCTGAATCTTGTCAAAGTTGAACACACTCCACCTCAGCTCCTGAGCTGGCTTGTTTCCACAGATATTGAGGACTGTGTTCCTGTAAGGGCAAGGCAGAGGAAACACAAACTGACTTCTGAAGGCAAAGTACAGAGAAAACGAAACTAAATGCATAGAAACAAATACACACACACAAACTAAAGTAGTACACAACAAATAACAAAATCCAAAGCTCAACTGGTTGCTTCTCTTGCTTACAGGCAGCTGCCTGGATAGGGCTGACTAGTTTACATAACAGGTTTGAATAACTTCTGTAAATTTTGAGTAGTTTGGACAGGCAAAAGGACTGTAAAATATAAAAATTGACAATTTTATTATCACAGCAGTAAATTGAGAAAAAATAAATAAAACAGCATTGGGAGGGAGCAATATTAACCCAATCTGGTTAACCTGAATCCAAGTATGAACCAAGTATTTCATTAACATACATTCCCCACCATGACTGTAAATTCATGACAATGACATAAGCATTATGAAATGGCAATGCAGTTTCCTGAAAAGTCCCAAGACATGAATGGACGCACAATAAATATTACCACAGAATGTGTACACCTAGTTTAACCAAAATTAGACAGGTGTGACATACAGATGGACAGATGAACAGCCAGAGTCACCTCCACACAACGCTGTTTTTATAAAAATGGAAACAAGTCAGAAGATAACATCACAAAGTGAATCCCTGTCTAGTTACCATGTTTGTGTTCTCAGCAACTAAGCCTGCTTCAAGGCTTCAAGCACAACAGAGCCGGTGAGTCATCGGCAGAAATGAGACTGTCTCACTGTGAACATTCTCAGCATGGGTATGGGGCAGAATTGAAATCACCCTTTTGTTATTTTGAGTTCTTTCCACCACACAGCACCAACATTCTCCTGTATGATCATCATTTTTGATTGTTTGAATTCATTAAGATATCTGACACCAGACACAATAAACAAAGTCCTTGGACTTTTGTTACCTCACCTAATTAAAGCATTGTATTTCTTGCTTCACATTACACCTCATGAAAATATCTTAGATATAATTACAATAAAGGGCAAAACATGAAAAAATATGTGGTGGTTACAAGAGTATAGCAACACTTTGTAAGCGTTTAGAATAAATAATTTAAATTGGGTTATTCCGGTTCAGCTCTTTTGTATTGCATGCACACAACACCTACCCTGGAACCCTTTTCTCCATCAGATCACAAACTGAAGAACCCCACCCCACACACAATTTGGTCGACTTGAGCTAGAATTAAAACTGGGCTGTCAGTGAGCTTACCTTCCCAAGGTGCAGAAGGCAGCTGGCAGAGCTGTGTGGAGGTAGTGGAGGGCTCTGCAGGTATTTTCACCAGGCTGGTATTGTGCTGCCACCGTTTTATTTGCAGCTGCTGCAACCAATACAGCATGGCGTGGCTGTTTAATGCCTGTAAAACAAAAACAAAACAAACTAAATGGTAACTTTACAAGTTGTGGGGCTTGCTTTATTGGGAAAGTGGTCAAAGTAGCTGATTTGTGTCAAAAGTCACATTGTTTACTAATTTTGGGGGCCACGATACCTGAAGTCAGCGCCTTAATGCGGTAGGTGATGTGTCAGTCACGGATTGGAGGAGACGTGATTGGCCGCGCCACCGAAAGAGGGCATGACGGAGGGTTTTAAGGGGAAGTGGCCCCAGTGATCTGTTCCTTAGTTTTGATGGTTAAACTATAAGGACCGTATGCACAGGAGAATTAAAAGTACTGTGAGTGTTTTGTGTTTTGTTTGTTTGTCAGCTAACTGTCATTGTTTGTTTGGCTAGACGGCTAACACAAACCGGGAGCTGTCGCTGCACGCCAGCACCAAACCCCGGACTACACTGACCTACTGTTACCTCTGTGTTTGTCTTTCACCATTCACTTGCACTAGAGCACCCACTGTCAGGAGACATGTCTGTGTCTGTGTATTGTGTGTTTAAAAAGTGTTTTTATTATTTCGGGACTGTAACCCTCCTTTTGCATGGCGCAATACACATTGATGTGTAGAGCCCATGCTTATTATTTAAAGTGTTGTTGGCACGCAACCCAGCTGAAAATAAAGAGCTGTTAATTGTGAACTGTCTTGTGTGTGTTTGTTCTGGAGCACTGCATCATCACTACACCTGCACACTGCAAACCATTCCTTCACAGTAATCCATTTTTATCATTGCGCAAATTTTAGATGTAGGGAAACCTGCTTGGGGGATGCTATTGTGTATTATCAAAGCAGCATCTGAAAAGGATTCCCTTTGTTATACTGACAACCTTTTTACAGCAAACACTTACAGAGCTGCTATTTTATAGCTTTATAAGAAAAAAAAAAGATTAAAATGATAGCCTTGCTCTGTTTGCTTAACTCAAACTATAAAGGAAGGCTGTGGATTTTAAAGTGGTCACAATGCAGTCAAATACCAAATTCAATATACTTTGAAGTTTAATCTTTTACCTTCAACTTACTAAACCCTCAATACACCATACACTAAGTTTTTGTCTTTTCTTTGGATACATTCCTCCCCCACATTATCATACAACAATCAGAGCCTTTTCTTGCACAACTGGCTGGATGATGCTCATGTAAGATTACAAGTGAAAAGTTAGTAAGAACCCCTTCTTTCATAGCCAATGAACAATTTATAACTTGTTAGCTGGACAGTTTATTCTGAGTTCAGGCCATGGGAAGAATGGTGTGGAGTACTGCAACGTAACTTATAAGTGACTATATATTGGGATATTAGAACGGAACATACATTATATATAAAATTGCTACTGCTTCAAATTAATTCAACAATCTCTTTCATAATTGATCAAGCTTATCCGTAGATCATTATTACGCACAGTGTTAAGCATGTTAGCTGCAAGCTGTTAGATTGTTAATATACATTTTAAAGACTTAGAACAACAAAGCTAGAACAGTAATGCTTATTTTTGTGTTCACAACCAAGAGCATTTGACAAGAGCATTTGATGAAATGTATGCCAGTAGATACAGGGAATACATTTCTATACCAGTTTAGGATGAATGTATTTATTTTAGGTAAAGCATAACATGAGACCATACAATGGCTAATTTAATGGAATTGTATGCGTGTATAAATTACATTTATATACAGACGTGCTCAAATTTGTTGGTACCCCTCCACAAAAAATGAAGAATGCACAATTTTCTCTGAAATAACTTGAAACTGACAAAAGTAATTGGCATCCACTATTGTTTATTCCACATTTAATAGAAATCAGACTTTGCTTTTGATTTTTTATTCAACATAATATTGTAAATAATAAAACAAATGAAAATGGCATGGACAAAAATGATGGGACCGCTAACCTAATATTTTGTTGCACAACCTTTAGAGGCAATCACTGCAATCAAATGTTTTCTGTAGCTCTCAATGAGACTTCGGCACCTGTTAACAGGTAGTTTGGCCCACTCTTCCTGAGCAAACTGCTCCAGCTGTCTCAGGTTTGATGGGTGCCTTCTCCAGACTGCAAGTTTCAGCTCTTTCCATAGATGTTCGATAGGATTCAGATCAGGACTCATAGAAGGCCACTTCAGAATAGTCCAATGTTTTGTTCTTATCCATTCTTGGGTGCTTTTAGCTGTGTGTTTTGGGTCATTATCCTGTTGGAGGACCCATGATCTGCAACTGAGACAGAGCTTTCTGACACTGGGCAGTACATTTCGCTCCAGAATGACTTGATAGTCTTGAGATTTCATTGTGCCCTGCACAGATTCAAGGCACCCTGTGCCAGGAGCAGCAAAGCAGCCCCAAAACATAACCAAGCCTCCTCCATGTTTCACTGTAGGTACAGTGTTCTTTTCTTTGAAAGCTTCATTTTTTCGTCTGTGAACATAGAGCTGATGTGACTTGCCAAAAAGCTCCAGTTTTAACTCATCTGTCCAAAGGACATTCTCCCAGAAGGATTGTGGCTTGTCAATATGCATTTTAGCAAATTCCAGTCTGGCTTTTGTATGTTTTTCTTTCAAAAGTGGAGTCTTCCTGGGTGTTCTTCCATGGAGCCCACTTTCACTCAAAAAGCGACGGATGGTGCGATCACAAGCTGACGTACCTTCACCTTGGAGTTCAGCTTGTATCTCTTTGGCAGTTATCCTTGGTTCTTTTTCTACCATTCGCACTATCCTTCTGTTCAATCTGGGGTCGATTTTCCTCTTGCGGCCGCGCCCAGGGAGGTTGGCAACTGTTCCATGGACCTTAAACTTCTTAATAATATTTGCAGCTGTTGTCACAGGAACATTAAGCTGCTTGGAGATGGTCTTGTAGCCTTTACCTTTACCATGCTTGTCTATTATTTTCTTTCTGAATCTCCTCAGGCAACTCTCTCCTTTGCTTTCTCTGGTCAATGTTCAGTGTGGTGCACACAATGATACCAAACAGCACAGTGACTACTTTTCTCCATTTAAATAGGCTGAATGACTGATTACAAGATTGGAGACATGTGTGATACTAATTAAGGAAACTAATTAGTTTGAAATATCACTATAATCCAATTATTTATTATCTTTTCTAAGGGGTACCAACAAATGTGTCCAGGCCATTTTAGAATATCTTTGTAGAATAAGCAATAATTCATCTCTTTTCACAACTTCTTTGCTTTATTCTATGACATACCAAAGGCATGCAAGTATACATGATAAAATAACTTTTAATTTCATCACTTTTCAGGAGGAATTAAGCATTATTTCAAAGAGCTGTAAGGGTACCAACAAATTTGAGCACGTCTGTATATATATATAAAACTTTCAAGTTCCCAGTGCTCAAAAGCTAATTTTACACCCTGCACCAAATGACAGACATTCAAACCCCTATTGCATTGCAGTTCCCTCCATTGCAGGTTTTAAAATTAGCCTGATTAGCCACAGTGTATAAGTAACAAGTTCCAATGTGTCATATTAAACTCAAAGTAAAACCAGGAATGGATCAAACTGCTATGCAATGGAAGTCTTATTTCATTCCCTGGAACACAGAGGTATGGTAAAGAACATTAATATACCATGGTAAACTACAGTAAATGCATTGTAGAACCATGGGAAAAATGCTAAATTCCTGCGTTAAATTTATAAGGGAACCCTTGGTATTGCACAAGGGCACTTTCTTAAAATGATACATCGTTTTTTAAAGTTATTTGAAAAAAAATGACAGTAAGTGGAAGTCCAAACTGATTAGTGTATCCTCAACCAAAGCGGTTGTATCTAACAAAATAACTTAATTAAGACATCAGTATAGGCACAAACAGTGTTTTTTTTTTTTTGTTAATGAAAATACATGTTTGCTGTAACTTGTGTTTGTTTCAACTCAGAACTGCACTTGTGTGTTCTACTCAACGAATGGAAGTGCAAGATGTATATGATTAAGTTTTATTGGCTGGCTTGTTACTGCTTCACGTACCTTCACAGATTAGGGGATTTCCTATTGCTTTAATTTTAAAAAGACATACCTTCAGCACAACAACCCGTCCTGGGATTTGAATTTGAAAGGTCCCTTCCTGAGCTTGAGCCGGATAGCCAAAGGTAGCGTTAGCCAGGTCAATGCTTCCCAAGGGATTGACATCCTGTGATGTTCTGTAGTAGTACAGCTGGCACTTCTTCTCTTCGAAAACAAACCAGCGGGCTTTCCAGGCCTTCAAGGGCCCCCCCAGTTTGTTCAGGTACCCACACAGTTTTGTGGAGGAGGGTTCCATCTTAGTTTTCATGACTGGCTTCTCTTGGGCATTGCTCTGGTCCATGTGTGTGGAATCACCCTCGTTCTCCTTGGTGCTTTCCACTTCCTCTCTTGCACTGGCAGTGAGGTCATGATGATTGTCTGGGCTTGTCAGATTGGGATCAGCTGCAGGCATGGGTTTTCCGACTTGACAGTCCTGCTCCATCTTAACAGTCCTCACCATGTGTCCTCACCAGATTTCAAAGAAAAGATGTTAACTGGTTTGTCTTTGGCTATTAAAAAGAGGTGTAGTATGGTATAATCAATTTTCATTCCCTTTATTAGCTTTTCCCTGCCCCTTGTCAGTTAGTTAAACTTTCACAAACACCAGCTTCAGCGAGGGACGAATTTGTAAATAAAATGTTACATCCTTACAGTCCCATGTGAGTAACAATTAGTACAAAAAAAAGAAGTTATCAGCTATGAAGGTCTGCAGAAGAGGTACTAGTTTCCCTATGCTCTCTGTGGTGATTGCAGTGTCCCTTATTCAGGATTATGTTCTATGAAAAATAAAATCTAAACTTCACACAACTTTAAATTATTGCAACTTTTTTAAAACACATATTTTAATACAGGATTATATTGTTAATGAGCACATTTGCTGTAAATGCTTTTTTTTAATACTGTATAACATACAGGCACTGTAGTAAATACTACTGGCAATTACACCTCCTTGAAAGTATGCTATAGTAAATTCTGAAAATTTCTACAACCACTTTGAAGTATGCATTATTCAAGGATGTTATAGTAGACTACAGTACTAAGTATGGCCACTATAGTTTACTGTTAGTTTATAGTTTAAAATTACCACTTTAAAGTATAGTGTTTACAGCAAAATACTGGAGTAAAATGCTGCAGTAGCACAGTTCATTTTATTAAATAAATAAACCAAATCTTGAATCAGCAATAGACAATTGGAGTGTTCTGATGTAGTTAAGACTGAAGGTGGCCTCCATAAGGAAAAAACACCAGAGCCCAATGACAAGGAACAAAGCATATTAATGTGTAGCAGGCTACTGTCGTGTTTTCAAAAAAAGGGTTTAAAGCTGCCTGACAATGTGAACTGTACGCATTGGATACTTCAGCATAAACGCCCTTGCCCTAATACTTTACTGGAGTAGGCTTTCATCCCAGCTATTATTAGACTCCTTCAGAAAATGAATTTGGGATCTAAAACTGAAATATTGTGAAAACAATTGGCATTTCCAAGACTTATTTGGTAAACTGACCGTGGTTAGACGTATCAGAGTGTTGGGAATAATGTTTTAGTTTCACTAATTACAAGACACAGTACAGTTCCACTTGTGCAATTACGATACATACTCCTAACAAGAACACACACCCTTCATGTACAGTAATACAAAACAGCTCACGTCTTAACCACGATCATTCTTCATTGCAAGTACACATTTACTATCAACTGCAGCTTCAATATATTCAACTTTCGTTTTTTTCTTCAGTAAACAACCTCTGAATCCCGTAACTTGAGAGAGCACTTATAAATGAATAACACTTCTCTTGGTTCTTACCTCATTCACTTACAGAAACGAATTCTTCATTGTCGTAATACTAGAAGCTTCGTGTTGTCGTAATACTAGAAACTTCGTATGAACTTTGTGCTCCTCAATGTTTCACAACGACAGTTTAAACTTGTTCCCCGTGCTATGGTGACAGTTTAGGTCAATGGACTTGTTTTATCTCCTATTTGACGATGGTTTTGTATATGCATTTCCTTTGGGAGGGTTATTTAAAGGTTCTTCCTTATTACAAACCTGTTTCTTCGTTCCTTGCTGATAGTGTTTTGGGAATTTTAGCAATGTCACGTCTTCCGTGCTTGCGTAATCCCAGACACCACTGACCTTTGTGGCAAACAATTACAACAGTGAGCAGTTACCTTGGGATTACACACCAGGTTCAGACGCATTGATTGGACTAATGTAACCGCAGGCGACCTGAGACTCACCGTTTCAACGGTGTCAGTAGTGCTCAAGGGAAAAGAATGCATAGAGAAAAATATTGTATACTGGCCATGGGCTTTGGTTTTGCCCAGAGCCGTAACTAAGCATTTAGCTACCGGGGCATGCAAATATATATATATATATATATATATATATATATATATATATATATATATATATAATTGCATGCACCTCCGGAATGAAGCAACCGGAGGAAGATGTAAAGACTACATATCGTAGCTAGCGGGGCATGCAATACTCCATATCGTAGCTAACGGGGCATGCAATTATATATATATATATATATATATATATATATATATATATATATATATATATATATATATATATATATATATTATATATATATATATATATATATATATATATATATATATTATTGTTATTTTTTTTTATTTATTTTTTTTGGATGTTAGGAGTTAGGATGGTATTTACTCGCGTATAGTTTTGAATGTTATTTCCGAATCTCTCCTTTAACATGTCTGAAGGGGACACTGTATTACTTAAAATGTGAATTAACGTCTTAAAACGTGTTAAAAGTGAGCAGTTACCTTGGGATTACACACCAGGTTCAGACGCAATGATTGGACTAATGTAACCGCAGTCGACCTGAGACTCACCGTTTCAACGCTGTCAGCAGTGCTCAAGGGAAAAGAATGCATAGAGAAAAATATTGTATAATGGCCATGGGCTTTGGTTTTGCCCAGAGCCGTAACTAAGCATTTAGCTACCGGGGCATGCAAATATATATATATATATATATATATATATATATATATATATATATATATATATATATATATATATATATAAATTGCATGCACCTCCGGAATGAAGCAATCGGAGGAGGATGGAAAGACTACATATCGTAGCTAGCGGGGCATGCAATACTCCATATCGTAGCTAACGGGGCATTCAATTATATATATATATATATATATATATATATATATATATATATATATATATATATATATATATAGATATATATATATATTATTGTTATTTTTTTCTTTTTTTTTTTTTTTTGGATGTTAGGAGTTAGGATGGTATTTACTCGCGTATAGTTTTGAATGTTATTTCCGAATCTCTCCTTTAACATGTCTGAAGGGGACACTGTATTACTTAAAATGTGAATTAACGTCTTAAAACGTGTTAAAAGTGAGCAGTTACCTTGGGATTACACACCAGGTTCAGACGCAATGATTGGACTAATGTAACCGCAGGCGACCTGAGACTCACCGTTTCAACGCTGTCAGCAGTGCTCAACAGAAAAGAATGCATAGAGAAAAATATTGTATACTGGCCATGGGCTTTGGTTTTGCCCAGAGCCGTAACTAAGCATTTAGCTACCGGGGCATGCAAATATATATATATATATATATATATATATATATATATATATATATATATATATAAATTGCATGCACCTCCGGAATGAAGCAACCGGAGGTGCATGGAAAGACTACATATCGTAGCTAGCGGGGTATGCAAGACTCCATATCGTAGCTAACGGGGCATGCAATTATATATATATATATATATATATATATATATATATATATATATATATATATATATATATATATATATATATATATATATATTTATTACTGTTATTTTTTTTCTTTTTTTTTTTTTTGGGATGTTAGGAGTTAGGATGGTATTTACTCGCGCATAGTTTTGAATGTTACTTCCGAATCTCTCCTTTAACATATCTCAAGGGGACACTGTATTATTTAAAATGTGAATTAACGTCTTAAAACGTTTTAAAAGTGAGCAGTTACCTTGGGATTACACAGCAGGTTCAGACGCAATGATTGGACTAATGTAACCGCAGGCGACCTGAGACTCACCGTTTCAACGCTGTCAGCAGTGCTCAACAGAAAAGAATGCATAGAGAAAAATATTGTATACTGGCCATGGGCTTTGGTTTTGCCCAGAGCCGTAACTAAGCATTTAGCTACCGGGGCATGCAAATATATATATATATATATATATATATATATATATATAAATTGCATGAACCTCCCGAATGAAGCAACCGGAGGTGGATGGAAAGACTCCATATCGTAGCTAGCGGGGCATGCAAGACTCTATATCGTAGCTAACGGGGCATGCAATTATATATATATATATATATATATATATATATATATATATATATATATATATATATATATATATATTATTGTTATTTTTTTTCTTTTTTTTTTTTTTTTGGATGTTAGGAGTTAGGATGGTATTTACTCGCGTATAGTTTTGAATGTTATTTCCAAATCTCTCCTGTAACATGTCTGAAGGGGACACTGTATTACTTAAAATGTGAATTAACGACTTAAAACGTGTTAAAAGTGAGCAGTTACCTTGGGATTACACACCAGGTTCAGACGCAATTATTGGACTAATGTAACCGCAGGCGACTTGAGACTCACCGTTTCAACGCTGTCAGCAGTGCTTAACAGAAAAGAATGCATAGAGAAAAATATTGTATACTGGCCATGGGCTTTGGTTTTGCCTAGAGCCGTAACTAAGCATTTAGCTGCCGGGGCATGCAATATATATATATATATATATATATATATATATATATATATATATATATATATATATATATATATATATATATATATATATAAATTGCATGCGCCTCCGGAATGAAGCAACCGGAGGAGGATGGAAAGACTACATATCGTAGCTAGCGGGGCATGCAAGACTCCATATCGTAGCTAAAGGGGCATGCAATTATATATATATATATATATATATATATATATATATATATATATATTATTGTTATTTGTTTTTTTTTGGATGTTAGGAGTTAGGATGGTATTTACCCGCGTATAGTTTTGAATGTTATTTCCGAATCTCTCCTTTAACATGTCTGAAGGGGACACTGTATTACTTAAAATGTGAATTAACGTCTTAAAACGTTTTAAAAGTGAGCAGTTACCTTGGGATTACACACCAGGTTCAGACGCAATGATTGGACTACTGTAACCGCAGGCGACCTGAGACTCACCGTTTCAACGGTGTCAGTAGTGCTCAACAGAAAAGAATGCATAGAGAAAAATATTGTATACTGGCCATGGGCTTTGGTTTTGCCCAGAGCCGTAACTAAGCATTTAGCTACCGGGGCATGCAAATATATATATATATATATATATATATATATATATATATATATATATAAAAATTGCATGACCTCCGGAATGAAGCAACCGGAGGTGCATGGAAAGACTACATATCGTAGCTAGCGGGGCATGCAAGACTCCATATCGTAGCTAACGGG